>NC_069504.1:65694243-65883737 GCF_027579735.1 Bombina bombina | reverse complement strand
AATAAAAATATATATATCATCATTACATTTTCTTATTGTTTTCTCAAGGACGCTAACCCAACATAAATATATGAATATTTCACATTCCAATGTTCTTCACATAGAAGAATATGTTCTATATATTCATAAACACATATTTCTACATCTATCTGAGCTCCCATAAATATGTAGATGGCTGAGCTCTTAATTTATTGATTCCCTTCTCACGATTTCCCATTAACTCTCTGCACTCTGACATCACCGAGGGAAGCAGCCACTATCCATTGTGGCACTAGGGAGAACTTAACCCTGTGAAAGACACAAGGCTTCAATTCTCAGTGAGTTTTAAAATTGTAAAGGGTTAAAAAGTTGTTACTAATTTGTTACTAACATTTATAAGAATTACCCACATGACGATGCTTTTGTATTATAGAACTTAAGATAACCAGGGATACCTATTATCTATTTACTCTTGAAATATCTCTATAGCTATGTTATCTATACCTATATATCTCAAGAGAAAATAGATAATAGGGATAGCTAGTCTTTTTATCAGGGTATTGTGTAAAATCTAACTTTAGAAGCCATATGTGTATATGTGTTTGTGTGTGTGTATATATATATATATATATATATATATATGTATATTTATATATAAAAATAAATATATACATATATATATATATATATATATATATATATATATATATATATATATATATATATATATATATATATATATATATATATATAAATATCTCAAAATAACAAGAGTATTGCATTGAGCAATGATACTTTTTTTATTGAACTAACTATACATTTAAAAGTTGACAAGCTTTTGGAAGAATTCCTTCTTTTCTTAAGTCTGAAGGAATACTGACCAATTCAATAGAATATACAGATTATATCTTAAAACACAGGATAGCTAAAAAAGAAAATAAAGTGCTACAGAAGTCTGAGTGCAGGAAGAGGAGGGGGTGTCGTAAAAATTATGAGGGGGTTTAGGTGACAGTTTCCAATGTAGGAGAACAGACAGTGGAAAAATATAGTTTTACATAGAGCATATACTGACATAAAGTTATATATAACTATATAAGTTCTGTTCTTTTTAGCCATCCTGTGTTTTAAGATATAATCTATAAATTCCATTGAATTGGAAAGTGTATCCGCCACTACCAGTTGTTTCCTCGGCACATGCACTGACTGGACGTTGAACCTGAACAGCCTCATCAGACGATTCTGGCATCTTAGGGGTATTTTGTCAATATCATAGGAGTTGAGGGACTAGCAGTTTATGGTCAGTCTCCAGACTAAATTTCTATAAACCCACTAAGTAACGCTGGAAGCACTCACAGGCCCAAACTGCAGCCAGGCACTCTTTTTCAATTTGGGCGTATTTTGTCTCAGCAATCGTCAGTGTATGGGAACAATAGGCAATGGGCTGTAGTTTGCTCTCATTAATCTGCAGGAGGGTGGCCCCTAGCTCATAACTGCTCACATCAGCACTAACGACAGTCTTTTTTGAAGGGTCGTAGAACCCTAACACTAGGGAAGACCCCAGTAAGGACTTGACCTGTACAAAAAGCTCCTTCTTGTGAAGGAACCCAGACCCAGGCAACATCTTTTTTCAACAACTCTGTAATAGGGTGTAGTACTGTGGATAAATCTGGAAAGAACATGTCCACATAATTCACAAGGCCCAATATTTGTCTCAGCTTGTGTACATCAGAAGGACCTTTCATCTGTTGAAAAGCAAGGATTCTATCAGGGTCCGGCTTGATGCCATCTCCATTGATTATATGCCCAAAGTAACATAACTCAGATTTTATAAAATGGAATTTCTCTTTATTTAAATTCGGCCCAGACTCTCTAATGGACTGCAGCACACTGCTCAATCACTGATCATGTTCTTCCAATGTAGACCCATACACTAAAATGTCGTCCATGACGACTGCCGACCTTTTTTTTTTTTTTTCCAGTATTTGCATTTTTATATCCTCCCTGTTACAACTTTATTGAATTGACCAAAGAAACCCCTTGGGCTCATTTGTATTTTTGAAGAACCTTGTATATACTCTTTGGATACTTATGGGTATCCTATTCTGAATCTAATTTGTATTGTTTATCTATTTTTCACTAATAAAAATAATAAAAAAAAAAAACAACACACTGATCTCCTCTGAAATTCCTCTGCTTGTACTCAGAGCTGGCAATAAATTTCCCTGCACAATCAATGCGGCCACCAGGACTATGAACTTTCGTTGTAATATTTGCCATCTGAGGTTGTCGAGGCAGTTTTATGAATGCTGCAATGGATATAACAGTGTTGTCTGCTCCCGTGTCAATCTTGAAGGCAACCTTGGCTCCCATTACAGTAAAGGTAACCCGCCAATCTTTATCTGAACCAGACTATTCAACAACAGACCCTACAAAGGACACTTCTTGACCCTCCTGGTCACTATCCACTTGCATCTCTTTAATGTATTCAGTTTTACATGACACTTCAAAATGACCCATTCGGTTACACTTTCTACATCTTTTATCTTTAGCAGGGCATATGACATTCTGATCATGGGTAGGGTTACACCGCGTGCAGCGAGCCTGCTGTGCCCATCCTCTTCTGAGCCTATCTGTTGCCTTAGGTCTACCGCTCACACTGTGCCTTTCACCTGCAGTTCTCCTAAACTACTGCACTTCATCTACAATACTTTCAGACCTCGGAAAGCAATTTGTTTTTTCACCAGTTCACTCTGGAGGGCCATCATAATAGACCCATCTAATGTTAATTCAGCCTCAGACTTCAGTGAAACCTCAACATCTGCAATTCCTATGATTACTCTCTCTTATTTGCTCTTCTTTAGCAACACCAAACTCACATAATTCAGCTAGTTCATACAGGCTGCACAGAAATGACTCCACAGATTCTCCCACACACTGAGCATGTTTGTTAAAACAAGCCCTCTGATGAACTACATTTCTGTTGGGCACTTAGTTTGTTCATAAGTCAAATTCTTCCCCTCCTTCGAAAGTAAAGGGATTGAACACTGGCTCCACATCTTTCCCCATAGAGTATAAAAGAGAATTAACTTGTACTTCTCATTCAGCCATTTCAAGTCTATGCAGATGCGTACTTTCCCGTTTTTCTTTGCAATCCTGAAGTGTTGAAACCGCTGAAACCATGTGGGCCAAGCTTCAGGCTGAGAGAAATCAAAAGGCTCAGGTGGGGTAAACTTTGACATTGTCATTACTCAGGAAACAGAAGCGCAGGCAAGTACTTCTGACACCATGCATTGAGATGCAAGACACAGCATAGAAGGTACAATGCTATTTTATTGCAGATCATAGAAGTATACAGCTTGTACAACACATCTAACTTAGTAACTGCGACATAGACAATAACGGCTATAAGCCACGCTCCCATCAATTGATGTCACCTCCCACTCTCATCACAGTAGGGATTTACATGGTGTTGATTTTGCACACAAGATTGGCATGTGATGTGGAAGTGGAAAGGAGGGTAAATGCTGGTGACCCTAAATCACATCCATGGAATTTTAATCAGCTGTAGTTTTTAGTGATTTATTATATTGCTTAGATTAACGTTGTTCATGCATTGTGAGGTGTTAATTGTTAGAGCCAGGTTAGTGTCTGCTCAGATGAGGACCCAGTGCTTGAGTAATGAATAATGAAACACTCACCAAACACAGTAGATAAATCCCAGGATGGGATATAACAATAACTGCAGTGGTCAAAGCGGAGCCAATAAGCCAGTGTCACACTGCTCCTCTGCTCTGCTATGGCCATTGCCATGGACACAGGCACTCCTCCTGTTGCTAGGTATACGGCAGTGTAACTGCAGCACGGTGATGACATCATCACTGCCTGCCCTGTCTTCCCTATGTAAAGGATTTAGTCTCTCTCACCTGTGCCCAAGAATAGGTGTTACTTTTTGTGCTCCTGGGTCCTGTATATCTGTATGCTGAATTGCTGTATTGATTCACTGTTGCTGAACTCTGCCTGTTGTGACTACTCTGCTTGCCTTAACCCCTGCATTGCTGGACTGCTTAAAGTGAAAGTCAATCCTAGCGTTTTACAAATGCTAGGATTGACTTTTGAAACAAATAAAGGGGACTTTCATTAATGAAGTATTAGATACTTTATATAGAAAGCTCCTTTATTTGTTTTAACCAATCGCCTTTTTAGCTGCTACAGAAGCCCACGGCTAAAAAAATTTTTTGCTAAGAGGTGACGTTTTTACCTCTTAGCCAATAGCCATGCGGTAAATCCGGCTTGGCACCCATGGGAGCCGGATTTACCGCACTGCTATTGGCTAAGAGGTGAAAACATCACCTCTTAGCAAAAAAATGTTTTAGCCGTGTGCTGCTATAGCAGCTAAGAACAGTGATCAGTTATAACAAATAAAGGAGCTTTCAAAACTACAGGCTATAACCACTATAACCAGAACAGTGATCAGTTATAACAAATAAAGGAGCTTTTCAAAACTACAGGCTATAACCACTTTGCTCTCCTCACTGGTTGCTGAAAAGAACACTGCTCCTGTTGTTACACAGCCAGTACCTGCTGCTAGTGCTGCAGCTCCTTCTCCTGCTTCTGGAAGTATACACCGGAAACCATTGCCTGACAAGTATGATGGTATTATCGACTGTAGGGGTTTCCTGAATCAGTGCAGGCTGCACTTTTGCAATGACCCCCACACCTTCCAGTCTCATCAGTCAAATGTCACTTTTATTATTTCCTTACTGAAAGACAAGGCCCTAGCCTGGGTCTCTCCTCTTCTGGAACAGACTGCTCAACTCCTGAATGATGCTGATGCCTTCACTTCTGCATTATATTCTGTATTCAGGACCTCCGGCCACGCTGCTGCTGCAGAGTACTCACTCTTGGATCTCCGCCAGAGTAATAGAACTGCGGCACAATACGCCATTGAGTTTTGCACTTTGGCACTCGAGACCAGTTGGGATGGCAGTGCTCTAAAGGCGGCCTTTAGGAGAGGTTTACATGAATGCATCAAGGATGAGCTTACCTATCATGATGTCCCTACTTCCATCGATGAATTCATAGCACTTTATATTACTCTGGACTCTCACTTTCAGGAAAGACAAGCTGAGAGAGACAGAACTCATAGAATCCTTCCTTCTCATCCTCCTACTCGTCCGGTCTCTAGACCATCTCCCTTCAGCACCTGCAGTTACCTCAGTAGAGGAACCCATGGATCTCTCCTCCCTCAAACCCACAGAATCTGAAAGACAGAGAAGAAGGAGATTGAGACTGTGTTTCTACTATGGTTTTAACTCACACCAGCTAAAAAACTGTGATATCCTGTCTGGAAAAGCCAATGCTTAGAGTATAAAACTGGAGTACCTCTAAGCGTGAACACTACTAAATCTCCTAAATTTTCTTGAATCCTGGTACCTGTTACCCTCTCCTTTCTTCAGAATTCTGTCTGCACTCAGGCCTTTATTGATTCAGGGGCAGCTGGAAATTTTTTGGATCACCATTTCATGATTCAGGCAGGGTTTCCTCTTCTGCAAAAAAAAAAAAAACACTGTCTTAAAATAACTGCTCTGGATGGCACTCCCCTTGGATCAGGTTTAATCCATTTTGAATAAGCACCCCTAACCATGACTGTGGGAGTCCTAAATACCGAACAGTTGCAGTTCAATGTCATTCATTCTCCAGCACAGCCAGTAATACTTGGTCTTCATTGTCTCCGTATACTCAATCCACAGTTCGAATGGAATGAGGGACAGTTGGCCTCCTTGGGTACATTGTGCTTCCACTCCTTTCTGGCTAAATTTACCTAAAGTTACTCCATTACGCCACATCCCCATTGCCAGCATACAGACCCCTTCAAGCATTCCCTCAATTTATGCAGATTTTACTGATGTGTTTGAAAAGAAAGCAGCTGATGTGCTGCCACCCCACCATCCTTACGACTGCTATATTGACCTCTTTCCTGGAGCCCCACTTCCTAAAGGGAGGACTTATCCACTCTCCAAAGCTGAAACCAAGGCCATGGAGGAGTATATTCAAGAGAACCTAGCTGCTGCTGCAGAGTACTCACTCTTGGATCTCCGCCAGAGTAATAGAACTGAGACACAATACGCCATTGAGTTTTGCACTTTGGCACTCGAGACCAGTGGGGATGGCAGTGCTCTAAAGGCAGCCTTTAGGAGAGGTTTACATGAACGCATCAAGGATGAGCTTACCTATCGTGATGTCCCTACTTCCATTGTTGAATTCATAGCACTTTATATTACTCTGGACTCTCGCTTTCAGGAGAGACAAGCTGAGAGAGACAGAACTCGTAGAATCCTTCCTTCTCATCCTCCTACTCATCCAGTCTCTAGACCATCTCTCTTCAGCACCTGCAGTTACCTCAGTAGAGGAACCAATGGATCTCTCCTCCCTCAAACCTACAGAATCTGAAAGACAGAGAAGAAGGAGATTGAGACTGTGTTTCTACTATGGTTTTAACTCACACCAGCTAAAAAAACTGTGATATCCTGCCGGGAAAAGCCAATGCTTAGAGGATAAAACTGGAGTACCTCTAAGCATGAACACTACTAAATCTCTTCAATCTTCTCGAATCCTGGTACCTGTTACCCTCTCCTTTCTTCAGAATTCTGTCCGCACTCAGGCCTTTATTGATTCAGGGGCAGTTGGAAATTTTTTTGGATCACCATTTCATGATTCAGGCAGGGTTTCCTCTTCTGCAGAAAAAACACTGTCTTAAAATAACTGCTCTGGATGGCACTCCCCTTGGATCAAGTTTAATTCATTTTGAATCAGCACTCCTAACCATGACTGTGGGAGTCCTTAATACCGAACAGTTGCAGTTCAATGTCATTCATTCTCCAGCACAGCCAGTAATCCTTGGTCTTCATTGGCTCCGTATACACAATCCACAGTTCGACAGGAATGAGGGACAGTTGGCCTCCTGGGGTACATTGTGCTTCCACTCCTTCCTGGATAAAGTTACCTAAAGTTACTTCATTATGCCACAACCCCATTGCCAGCCTACAGACCCCTTCAAGCATTCCCTCAATTTATGCAGATTTTACCGATGTGTTTGAAAAGAAAGCAGCTGATGTGCTGCCACCCCACCATCCATACGACTGCTATATTGACCTCTTTCCTGGAGCCCCACTTCCTAAAGGGAGGACTTATCCACTCTCCAAAGCTAAAACCAAGGCCATGGAGGAGTATATTTAAGAGAGCCTAGCTAAAGGTTTTATTGGCCTTTCCTCTTCTCCTGCTTGGGCTGGCTTCTTTTTTGTCAGTAAGAAGGATGGTGGGCTCAGAACCTGTATTGACTACAGATCCCTTAACAACATAACTATCAAGAATCATTATCCTATTCCATTAATCACTGAACTTTATGATTCGGTCCAGAAGGCTTTCAACTTCACTAAGTTGGATCTACGTGGGGCATATAATCTTGTTCTTATATTCCCAGGGCATGATTGGAAGACTGCCTTCAACACAAATTCAGGGCATTACAAATACCTTGTAATGCCTTTTGGGCTGTGTAATGCCCCCTGCTGTCTTCCAGATGACATCCTTATTTTCCTCCTCCACCATTGAGGAGCATCATGAAATATGTGAGACAGATACTTCATCGCTTCAGAGACAATTCCTTGGTAGCCAAACTGAAGAAATGTGAATGTGAAACTCCTGAACGATGCTGATGCCTTCACTTCTGCATTATCTTCTGTATTCAGGACCATCGGCCACGCTGCTGCTGCAGAGTACTCACTCTTGGATCTCCGCCAGAGTAATAGAACTGCGGCACAATACGCTATTTGAGGTTTTGCACTTTGGCACGTGAGACCAGTTGGGATGGCAGTGCTATAAAGGCGGCCTTTAGGAGATGTTAACATGAACGCATCAAGGATGAGCTTACCTATCATGATGTCCTTACTTCCATCGATGAATTCATAGCACTTTATATTACTCTGCAACTCTCGCTTTCAGGAGAGACAAGCTGAGAGAGACAGAACTCATAGAATCCCTTCCTTCTCATCCTCCTACTCGTCGGTCTCTAGAACATCTCCCTTCAGCACCTGCAGTTACCTCAGTAGAGGAACCCATGGATCTCTCCTCCTCAAACCCACAGGAATCTGACAAGACAGAGAGAAGGAGATGAGACTCTGTTTCTACTATGGTTTTAACTCACACCAGCTAAAAAACTGTGATATCCTGCCGGATAAGCCAATGCTTAGCAGGATAAAACTGGAGTACCTCTAAGCGTGAACACTACTAAATCTCCTAAATTTTCTCGAATCCTGGTAACCTGTTACCCTCTCTTCAGAATTCTGGTCCGTACTCAGGCCTTTATTGATTTCAGGGGCAGCTGGAAATTTTTGGATCACCATTTTCATGATTAAGGCAGGGTTTCCCTCTTCTGCAGAAAAACACTGTCTTAAAATAACTGCTCTGGATGGCACTCCCCATTGGATCAGGTTTAATCAATTTTGAATAAGCCACCCCAACCATGACTGTGGGAGTCCTAAATACCGAACAGTTGCAGTTCAATGTCATTCATTCTCCCAGCACAGCCAGTAATCCTTGGTCCCTTCGTTGTCTCCGTATACACAATACACAGTTCGAATGGAATGAGGGACAGTTGGCCTCCTGGTGTACATTGTGCTTCCACTCCCTTTCTGGCTAAAGTTACCTAAAGTTACTCCCTTACTCCACATCCCCCATTGCCAGCATACAGACGCCTTCAAGCCTTCCCTCAATTTATGCAGATTTTACTGATGTGTTTGAAAAGAAAGCAGCTATGTTCTGCCACCCACCATCCTTACGACTGCTATACTGACCTCTTTCCTGGATCCCCACTTCCTAAAGGGAGGACTTATCCACTCTCCAAAGCTGAAACCAAGGCCATGGGAGGAGTATATTCAAGAGAACCTAGCTGCTGCTGCAGAGTACTCACTCTTGGATCTCCGCCAGAGTAATAGAACTGTGGCACAATACGCCATTGAGTTTTGCACTTTGGCACTCGAGGCCAGTTGGGATGGCAGTGCTCTAAAGGCAGCCTTTAGGAGAGGTTTACATGAACGCATCAAGGATGAGCTTACCTATCGTGATGTCCCTACTTCCATCGATGAATTCATAGCACTTTATATTACTCTGGACTCTCGCTTTCAGAGAGACAAGCTGAGAGAGACAGAACTCGTAGAATCCTTCCTTCCTCATCCTCCTACTGGTCCGGTCTCTAGACCATCTCCCTTCAGCACCTGCAGTTACCTCAGTAGAGGAACCCATGGATCTCTCCTCCCTCAATCCCACATAATCTGAAAGGACAGAGAAGAAGGCGACTGAGACTGTGTTTCTACTATGGTTTTAACTCACACCAGCTAAAAAACTGTGATATCCTGCCAGGAAAGGCCAATGCTTAGAGGATAAAACTTTAGTACCTCTAAGGCGTGAACATTACTAAATCTCCTCAATCTTCTCGAATCCTGGTACCTGTTACCCTCTCCTTTCTTCAGAATTCTGTCTGCACTCAGGCCTTTATTGATTCAGGGCAGCTGGAAAATTTTTTGGATCGCCATTTCATGATTCAGGCAGGGTTTTCCTCTTCTGCAGAAAAAAACACTGTCTTAAAATAACTGCTCTGGTTGGCACTCCCCTTGGATCAGGTTTAATCCATTTTGAATCAGCACTCCTAACCATGTCTGTGGAAGTCCTTAATACCGAACAGTTGCAGTTCAATGTCATTCATTCTCCAGCACAGCCAGTAATCCTTGGATATTCATTGCTCCGTATACACAATCCACAGTTCGACAGGAATGAGGGACAGTTGGCCTCCTGGGGTACATTGTGCTTCCACTCCTTCTGGCTAAAGTTACCTAAAGTTACTTCATTATGCCATAACCCCATTGCCAGCCTACAGACCCCGTTCAAGCTTCCCTCAATTTATGCAAATTTTACTGATGTGTTGAAAAGAAAGAGCTGATGTGCTGCCACCCCCACCATCCTTACGACTGCTATATTGACCTCTTTCCTGGAGCCCCACTTCTAAAGGGAGGACTTATCCAATCTTCCAAAGCTAAAACCAAGCCATGGAGGAGTTATATTCAAGAGAACCTAGCTAAAGGTTTTATTGGCCTTCCTTTTCTCCTGCTTGGGCTGGCTTCTTTTTTGTCAGTAAGAAGGATGGTGGCTCAGAACCTGTATTGACTACAGAGCCCTTAACAACATCACATCAAGAATCACTATCCATATTCCATTAATCACTGAACTTATGGATTTCAGGTCAGAATGCTTGCAACTTTACTAAGTTGGATCTAGTGTGGGGGCATATAATCTTGTTCTCATATTTCCCAGTGCATGAATGGAAGATTGCCTTCAACACAATTTCAGGGCATTACAAATACCTTGTAATGCCTTTTGGGCTGTGTAATGCCCCTGCCGTCTTCAGATGACCATCCTTATTTTCTCCCTCCATTGAGGAGCATCATGAACATGTGAGACAGATACTTCATCAGCCTCAGAGACAATCCCCTGGTAGCCAAACTGGAGAAATGTGAATTTGACCAAGTTCAGATCCAGTTTCTTGGCTATGTTATCTCGAAGGAGGGTTTTGCCATGGATCCTTTTAAGCTCACCACAGTCTGGGAATGCCTCAACCACCTCATTAAAGGAACTACAGAGATTCTTGGGGTTCTCTAATTATTACCGCAAGTTTATAAAAAACTTCTCACAAAATAGTTGCTCCCCTCATTGAGTTAACTAAATGAAACAGAGACTGCAAAAACTGGTTGCTAAGATCCTGGACTCCAGATACAGGCGCAGGCAACTAGAGTTAGGGTTGCCACCTGTCCCTTAAAATACAGAACACTTATAAGTTAAACATGCTGCAGGGTGTGCAGGAGGAATATGAATAGTGCTGTCCAGAAACACAATACATGTTTCTCCCTGCACACCCTGCAGCATGTGTAACTCATAGGTGTCTAGGAAAACATGGCTGAGGTGGCAACCCTAACTAGAGTACCTCATACACTGGAAGGGCTAGTCCATGGCAGATCATTTCCTGGTTACTGCCTGTGATGTGCATGCTCCAGCTTTGGTCTCCAGATTTCATGTTTCAAATCCCACAAAGCCTATATATTGAGAAGGGGGCTCTATCACGCTGCTCCTCTGCTCTGCTGTGGCTGTTGCCATGGACACAGGCACTACTCCTGTTGCTAGGGATACGGCAGTGTAACTGCAGCACGGTGATGACATAATCACGCGCCTGCCCTGTCTTCCCTATGTAAAGGCGTCTGTCTCTCTCAACATAACCCAAGTATAGGTGTTACTTCTTGTGCTCCTGGGTGCTGTATATCTGTATGCTGAATTGCTGTATTGATTCCCTGTTGCTAAACTCTGCCTGTTTTGACTACTCTGCTTGCCTTAACTCCTGAATTGCAGGACTGCTTAACTTGTGATGACCTCTGCCTGTTTTGACTACGCTGCTTGCCTTAACCCCTGAATTGCTGGATTGCTTTACCATTGATGAACTCTGCCTGTTTTGACAACTCTGCTTGCTTAACCCCTGAATTGCTGGATTGCTTACCTGTTGATGAACTCTGCCTGACCATTCTATTGGTTTACCCCTGAACTATTATACTGCTGGACATCCTTTTGTTGCTGACTCCTGTCTGTTCCCGGTCCTTCTATTGGTTTACCCCTGAACTGCCATACTGCTGGAATACCTTCCTGATGCAGCTGAGTACTGCCATGCCTGCTGTGAGTACTGCTTACCTAATTTTACAAGCTCTCTCTCTGCTCTGGGATATTTCCTATCATACCACTTGACGCCGGAATAAGAAGACTACTGGCCAGGTTTGGTCTGATAGTGGAATATCCCATGAGCATTACAGCCAGGTGTCAAAAGCTAACCTGTTTCCAGTGGTACCAAATCAGAATTAAATTGACAAAGTCAGTACTGACAAAGTCAATACAACAGCAAATAAGGAGGCAAACCTGGAAGCTTTTACGGCAAAATGACCCAAAACCTACTTCACAAGTGCGCCAACCAATGATGTGCAAACTGTGGGATGGTGTTTAAAAATGATTATGTGGGCAAAAATATATACAACATAGCAACATTGTCCATTGTAGTAGCCCAATGCAGTGAACCACAGCATTACTGTTATATTCTTTACATTATTTAATATATGTAACAGCAATGAAACCTATACCTATAAAAGCCCACTGTGGCTTTGGAATTAGTGATTGGAGTTATTAATAAGATCAGGGGTGCCCACACCTTTTTGTGTTGGGATCTACTTTTTAAATGACCAGCTAAACAAGATCTACCAACTAAAAATGGGCTGGCTCCTAAGCTTATATTCCTGCTTTTTCAAATAAAGATACCAAGAGAATGAATAAAAAATGATAATAGGAGTAAATTAGAAAGTTGTTTAAAATTACATGTTCTATATCTGAATCATGAAAAAAATTAAATGTGTTTCATATCCCTTTAAGGTTGCATGATTTAAGCAACAAATGGATGTGCAAAAGCATACCACATGGATGTGCAAAAGCATAAAGATACAACAGATTAATCTTGACGACAAAGGTAGCACTGACTTTAATTTGGGTTAACAGGAGCTAACCCCTTGTGCCATGTTACAAAACACTGCATTTAAATTACTGCCACTAACCCCCCTTTACTTTGCCCCACGTCTTGGCCTGATATGACCTTAAACAAATAAATTTCAATAGCGCGCCATGCAGACCATTTCCTACCAGGTCAACATGTTCATTTGCCAGATATCAATAAGACTTGTTCCTTAGCTAGCATTGCAGCCTCCACCTTTACTTTTTCTATCTATTGACGCATACCCTCCTAACTATACTATACCGCCATATCCATTGGGAGAGTACTTACTCAACCGTGCTTTTGATAGGCCAATTTGTGTTGTCGTTCAAAATCATCTACATGATTGGTTAAAATCGATGTCCCTCAAGATCCAATCATGTAGCACTTTTTATGTCCGACCATCAGACTGTTTAATGATCTGTCCCTTCACACACTGCAGTAGATACAACGGTATCCCTAGCAACCATACTCTACTCACAACCCCAGTGTTGAGATTGCGTAACTTGACCACACCATTTTGATCACATCGGCCACTATCTACCAACAGAGCCTCAGGATCTACCTATTGGGCACCCCTAAATTAGAAAGTAAAATGGTGCTGGTGTTATTTAACTTCTAGTATATTTTTACAAATGTCTTGTGGTCTGTGGGATTAGAGATCACTCCCCCCCCCCCTCAGTATATAGGAAAACTCAAATGTTTATGTATATAAATACTAGATATGTGCACAGGTCAGCGACATCTTTTCTTACATTCAGTATTAGTTTTAAACAAGACAAATATTAATAGAACATTTACATTTGTTTTTGTTAAGTAAATGTAGATGTTTCTTTGCTACAGGAGAAAAAAACTTCACCTGTAGCATAAAATACTTACTTGTAGCGCACTGGAGAGCGCACAATCCCGATCCTTCTTCACAGAGCCCCAGGGCACGCTAATAAAAGGTTTAGCACAGCGGCTTCTAGAGCCTGCACTAAAGGACCCTCTGCTATAGTGCAAGCCCAGGGAGCTGCCACACTAGCCCTTTTATCGGCATGGCCAGGGCTCTGTGAAGAAGGATCAGGATTAGAGCTGCTCCCCCAGTGCCTAAAGCTAAGTATTTTAACTATTTAAAGGAAATTAATGAATAATGACAAATCATCATGATTCAATAGTTTTTCTATAAATTTCATGCTGCTTTCATTCGGACATTTGTTTCATGAAAATGAGATGAATATCCAGAGGCGTAACTAGAAACCACAGGGCCCAGGTGCAAGAATCTAAGAAGCCCCCCCCTACCACCGCCCCTCCCACTTCCAAAAAAGGGTGAATTTAATACATATCATTTTTTTTTTTTTTTTTTACATTTTACACAGAAAAAAAAGTGAATCAGATTACATGTCTGCAAAAGGAGGTACCCTGGTGCCCACAGTATGTGAGATGGTTTGACCCCTATTACTGTATATAGTGACACTATTTAACCCCCCAGTACTGTATATAGTAAGTTAGTGACACAGTCTGTAATCTGCCGGTGAGATGGCTGGCCTGACCCTACCCGCCCAGTACTTTATGAATTGACCACAGTATTCAGTGACATGGTCCACCCCCCCCCCATACTGTATATAGTGGTACTGTATAGTGACACTGTTTACCCCCTGCCCCCCATGCTGTAGTAACAAGTCTGTAATTTGCTGGTTCCACAAACATACACACACACACACACACATACATACACACACATACATACATACGCACACACACATACATACACACACATACATACATACCCACACATACATACATACACACACACACACACCACACACATACATACATACACACACATACATACATACACACACACACATACATACACACACACACACCATAAACACCAATGGGTAAAACAGAAACACTAACCCCTGTAGTCATGTCACACTCACATGATATCAGTGCAGGCAGGGGTAGGTTAACGTTTTTTATTAATATATATATATATATATATATATATATATATAAAAATATATATATATATTTTTTTTTTTTAAAGCTGGGCCCCCACCCTCAGGGGCCCAGTCGGCACCTGCGACCTCTGCACCCCCTGTATGTAGTTTCGCCCTTGTGAATATCTGTGTTTAACAAATGCACATTCGTAATGAAACAAATTCACATGTCTAATAAGTGCTTAATTAGTGTCAATCAAATAAACTGTATTAAATGTGTGCTGCTTCACTGTTATTGCAAAGTGTGCAACAGATCATTTAACCTGCATGCCGTGTCCCTAAAGCATTATTCTGGATTTGGGTGTCAGTTTGCTGTCTGTAAACTATAGTAATTGAAACCTGAATATTGGGCCCATTCAAGATTTTGGGGTCAATTTATCAAGCTCCGTATGGAGCTTGATGCCCCATGTTTCTAAAGACCGCTGCTCCATAACTTGTCCTCCTGCTCTTAGCGGCGGACAGAAATCAACCCAATCAAATACAATCAAGTTGATTGACACCCCCTTCTAGCTAAATATTGAGCCCATTGAAGATTTTGGGGACAATTTATCAAGCTCCGTATGGAGCTTGTTGCCCATGTTTCCGGCGAGCCTTCAGGCTCGTCAGAAACAGAAGTTATGGGAGGAACGGTCTCATGACCGCTGCTGCATAACCTGTCCACCTGCTCTTAGCGGCGGACAGAAATCAACCCAATCAAATACAATCGGGTTGATTGACAACCCTCTGCTAGCGGCTGATTGGCCGCAAATCTGCAGGGGCGGCATTGCACCAGCAGTTCACAAGAACTGCTGGTGCAATGATAAATGCCGACAGCGTATGCTGCTGGAATTTATCGATGTGGGGCGGACATGATACGTTACAACGTATCATGTCCGTCCGCACTAATAAATTTACCCCTTTGCCATGTCCTTTTCAGTGTTTCTTCTTTATAATAAGGGTGGGATGAATTGAACTGTACTGTGCATTATGGTCCCTCTGGAGTACCTGATGATTATGCTGTGGTGTCCATTCTTCAACTCACACTCATATTCAAGGAGGATCGAGAACTTTACACAAAACTAAAATATAAAGCTGAAACAAGACTCTCCACGCCATATGAGCTCCTTATTTGCTAATTAGGGACTTGGGTAAAAGCTGTAAAAAACTGTAAAAACTTTGTATAACAATATAAATGTATGATGCTTTGTCATATATGAGATGTATTTGCAATAGTTTTAATGTAAATCATTCCTGAGAGACATGGCAACATTTCTCTATACACAAGGGATACACACATATATCTATAGAAATATCTATCTATCTATCTATCTCTCTTTCTCTCTCTCTTTCTCTCTCTCTCTCTCTCTCTCTCTCTCTCTATATATATATATATATATATATATATACAGTGTTTGCAACAGTGTATAACATTGCTACAAACATTGTTGCAAACGCTACAACTATAGACACATGCACACACATATACCAAGGAGAATGAAGCAAAGTTGATAAAATAAACTGTAGTTTAAAATTACATACTCTAAATCATTAAAGTTTAACTTTGATTTTACTGACTTTTTAACAAAAATATTAAAAGACCCTCTATAGATGTAATAAACACAAATGCCTATGTATATTTGTTCTAGAGCTCAATCCATGTAGCAGAATGTCGTAATGTAGCTGAATACTGACATATGCATTTAAACTGAACTCTTCCTGGCATTGAGATGACTTAGGGCACCATGTTCTAAGCAGCTCAAGCAGGTCTGCACATACGAGCCAGCTTCCCGCTATGTAAAAAGCAGCGGTTTAAGAGAAGTCACCCCAAACTCCTTGCTCAGGGCAATTGACAGATACTTCACTCACGCGATTGGTCGCAGGAGAGAAGGGGTGGGCTTTACACACTCACTTGAGCATGTAACTATAGATACGGGCAGCAAACAAACAGGATCAGATGCCCGTATGCCGCGAAGGTGAGAGGACAACTTCTCAAGTTAAGAATCTTGTCCGCTCGCCTTATTTTTTTATTTTATTTTTATATATTTTCTTTGATTGAGGTTTTTGTTGAAATGTACAATTGTTGCTTGTTTAGTCACAGCAAAAATAATAACAGGCTAACAGTGTGCAAACTAGAAAGTTTGCTGACCACAAAGTAATTCAACGTAAACAGAAATTTGGAATGCAATAATTATAGCAAAAACATTATGATCTGTAAAATGGGTAATAAGAATATATAACAATGGTTAGTTCCAAGTTCTGATTGGCTTAAAGTGGTTCGTACGGATATAAGGATAGAGTAACCCAACTTTTGAGAGAAACATTAAGCCTGTAAAAAGCTATATTTATGAGCATGAAACTTCATTTTATAATATAATATTCTCCTAAGAAATAAGATGTCACTTTTTGACCTATATATACTCATATAAGAAATAGGGAGGAAACTTACGGCTAGATTTAGAGTTCTGCGTTAGCCATCAAAAGCAGCGTTAAGGGGTCCTAACGCTGCTTTTGGCCGCCCGCTGGTATTTAGAGTCAGCCAGGAAGGGTCTAACGCTCACTTCCTTACCGCGATTCCAGGCTACCGCAGATCCCCTTACGCTAATTGCGTATCTTATCTTTTCTATGGGATCTGCCTAACGCCGGTATTTTGAGTCTTGGAAGAAGTGAGCGGTAGACCCTCTACCTACAAGACTCCTACCGCCAAAAAAGTCAGTAGTTAAGAGCTTTATGGGCTAACGCCGGAATATAAAGCTCCTAACTACTGTGCTACAAAGTACACTAACACCCATAAACTACCTATGTACCCCTAAACCGAGGCTCTCCCACATCGCCGCCACTATAATAAAATTTTTTAACCCCTAATCTGCCGATCGGACACCGCCGCCACCTACACTATAGCTATGAACCCCTAATCTGCTGCCCCTAACATCGCCGACCCCTATATTATATTTATTAACCCCTAATCTGCCCCCCCCAACGTCGCCGCTACCCTAACTACAATTATTAACCCCTAATCTGCCGACCGGGACCTCGCCGCCACTATCATAAATGTATTAACCCCTAAACCGCCGCACTCGAGCCTCGCAAACACTAGAATAAATAGTATTAACCCCTAATCTGCCCTCCCTAACATCGCCGCCACCTACCTACAATTATTAACCCCTAATCTCCCGCCTGCACCGTCGCTGCTACTATAATAAGATTATTAACCCCTAAACCTAACTCTAACCCTAACCCTAACACCCCCCCTAACATAAATATAATTTAAATTAAACAAAATAATATTCCTAAAATTAACTAAAATAATCCTATTTAAAACTAAATACTTACCTAGAAAATAAACCCTAATATAGCTACAATATAATTAATAATTACATTGTAGCTATTTTAGGATTTATATTTATTTTACAGGCAACTTTGTATTTATTTTAACTAGGTACAATAGCTATTAAATAGTTAATAACTATTTAATAGCTACCTAGTTAAAATAAGTACAAAATTACCTGTAAAATAAATCCTAACCTAAGTTGCAAATACACCTAACACTACACTATCATTAAATTAATTAAATAAATTACCTACAATTAGCTAACTTAAAATACAATAAAATAATCAATTCTATAATACAAAAACAAACAAACACTAAATTACAAAAAAATAAAAAAGAATTACAAGATGTTTAAACTTATTACATCTAATTTAAGCCCCCTAATAAAATAAAATCCCCCCAAAATAAAAAAAATGTCCTACCCTATTCTAAACTACCAAAGTAATCAGCTCTTTTACCAGCCCTTAAAAGGGCTTTTTGTGGGGCATTGCCCCAAAGTAATCAGCTCTTTTACCTGAAAATAAAAATACAATACCCCCCAACATTACAACCCACCACCCACATACCCCTACTCTAACCCACCCAAACCCCCCTTAAAAAACCAAACTCTAACCCCCTAAAGATCATCCTACCTTGAGTCGTCTTCACCCAGCCGAGCCGAATTCTTCATCCAAGGTGCGCAGAGGAGGTCCTTCATCCGGTAGAAGTCTTCATCCAAGCGGGGCAAGAAGAGGTCCTCCATCCAGTAGAAGTGTTCATCCAGGCGGCGTCTTCAATCTTCATCCATCCGGAGCGGAGCCATCTTCAAAGTAGCCGACACGGAGCCATCCTCTTCAACTGACGACTTCCCGACGACTGAAGGTTCCTTTAAGGGACGTCATCCAATATGGCGTCCCTTCAATTCCGATTGGCTGATAGGATTCTATCAGCCAATCGGAATTACGGTACAACAAATCTGATTGGCTGATGCAATCAGCCAATCAGATTGAAGTTCAATCCGATTGGCTGATCCAATCAGCCAATCGTATTGAGCTCGCATTCTATTGGCTGATCGGAACATGTTAGGGTTCATGTTAGGGTGTTAGGTGCAGACTTAGAGAGTGTTTCCCCATAGGAAACAATAGGGCTGCGTTAGGAGCTGAACGCTGCTTTTTTGCAGGTGTTAGGGTTTTTTTCAGCCCAAACTGCCCCAATTGTTTCCTAAGGGGATATTGTGCACGAGCACGTTTTTCCAGCTTACCGCTACCGTAAGCAACGCTGGTATTGAGGGTTGAAGTGTAGCTAAATTAGGCTCAACGCACCCTTTTCTGAGCCTAACGCAGCCCCTCAGACAACTCTCAATACCAGCGTTGTCTTAAGGGTGCGCTAGGAAAAAAAGCAGCGTTAGCTACGCTATCTTTACCGACAAAACTCTAAATCTAGCGGTTAGATATTCTAATTGATTGATTATGGACTATAAGGAGATAAAGGTTATAGTGTATAGCTTAAGCGACTGATGTTATATACCTATTGAAATGTATATAAGAGGTTACAGCCATGCGTGCAGTAATTATAATATTATATGAAAATCTAAGATAAAAGAAGATATAAAATAAAAGCCACCAATATCCCCTGAAGACAGAGTGGTTGTAACATAAAGAAAAACACCCCACATATGGCTGACCAAATCACTTTTGGGCATATCACAGCATAAACCTATATAAAAGAGGGTATGGTCTGAGGGAGGAGAAGCAGTAGGTTTCTGTGAGGTCTCAATTGAAAACAACTGCCAGCAAAAAATGATGATGTGTATCCAGATATGTTAAAGATTAGGGGCGTTGGCTATTGTGGGATTAAGTTATATCTCTAGGTCCTAACAATCTCACATATCTGTATATTGAGGCATTCTAAATAAAAAGTGAATTCAACCCATTAGGAGTAATATGGAACAGGTTAAAGGGACAGTCAACACCAGGATTTTTGTAGTTTAAAAAGAAAGATAATCCCTTTATTACCCATTCCCCATTTTCTCATAACCAACCCAGTAATAATAATACATATTTTACTTCTGTAATTACCTTGTATCTAAGCTTCTGCTGACTGCCCCTTTATTTCAGTTATTTTGACAGACTTGCATTTTAGCCAATCAGTGCTCACTCCTAGGTCACTTCACGTGCATGAGTTCACTGTTATCTATATGAAACACATGAACTAATGCCCTCTAGTGGTCAAAATGCATTCAGATTATAGGCAGTCTTCAAAGTCTAACGCCTAGATTTAGAGTTTTGCAGCCAAAGGGGTGCGTTAGCTATGCATGTTTTTTCCCCCCGCACCTTTTAAATAACGCTGGTATTGAGAGTTCTCTGAAGGGCTGCGTTAGGCTCCAAAAAGGGAGCGTACAGGGATATTTACCGCCACTTCAACTCTCAATACCATCGTTGCTTACGGTAGCGGCTAGCTGGAAAAACGTGCTCATGCACGATTCCCCCATAGGAAACAATGGGGCAGTTTGGGCTGAAAAAAACCTAACACCTGCAAAAAAGCAGCGTTCAGCTCCTAACGCAGCCCCATTGTTTCCTATGGGGAACAGTTTCTAAGTCTGCAACTAACACCCTAACATGTACCCCGAGTCTAAACACCCCTAACCTTACACTTATTAACCCCTAACCTGCCACGCCCGCTATTGCTGACCCCTGCATTTTATTATGAACCCCTAATCGGCCGCTCCGGACACAGCCGTAACCTACATTATACCTATGTACCCCTAATCTGCTGCCCACAACATTGCCGACCCCTATATTATATTTATTAACCCCTAATCTGCCCCCCCCAACGTTGCCGCTACATACCTACACTTATTAACCCCTAATCTGCCGACCGGACTTCGCTGCCACTATAATAAATGTATTAACCCCTAAACCGCCGCACTCCCCGCCTCAAAAACCCTATAATAAATAGTATTAACCCCTAATCTGCCCTCCCTAACATCTGCGACACCTAACTTCAAGTATTAACCCCTAATCTGCCGACCGGACCTCGCCGCCACTATAATAAATGTATTAACCCCTAAACCGCCACACTCCCACCTCAAAAACCCTATAATAAATAGTATTAACCCCTAATCTGCCCTCCCTAACATCTGCGACATCTAACTTCAAGTATTAACCCCTAATCTGCCGACCGGACCTCACCGCTACTCTAATAAATGTATTAACCCCTAAAGCTAAGTCTAACCCTAACCCTAACACCCCCCTAAGTTAAATATAATTTTATTCTAACGAAACAAATTATTTATTATTAAAAAAAATAATCCTATTTAAAGCTAAATACTTACCTGTAAAATAAACCCTAATATAGCTACAATATAACTAATAATTACATTGTAGCTATTTTAGGATTCATATTTATTTTACAGGCAATTTTGTATTTATTTTGGTACTAGGTACAATAGCTATTAAATAGTTATTTTCTATTTAATAGCTACCTAGTTAAAATAATTACAAAATTACCTGTAAAATAAATCCTAACCTAAGTTACAATTAAGGTGGCGTTCGGCAGATTAGGGGTTAATTTTTTTTTATTAGTATGCTGATGATTGGGAGGAAGTCCTGAAAACGTTCCATTAAAGGTTGTTTTTTCTTCACCAAAAAAAGACCTGAGAGTGCATCCGTTTTTCCAGCAGTATATATATATATATATATATATATATATATATATAGATTGTGATTGGCTTACCCATGTGTTCAGTTAGAAACCATTAGTGCATTGCTGCTCTTTCAACAAATGATACCAAGAGAATAAAACAGATTAGATAATAGAAGTAAATTAGAAAGATGTCATATAGCATGTCCCTAGTTAGAAAAGGAGAAAGATCAATATAGGCTCGAAAAAGAAAAAAAAATCTTAGCCCACTCCAGCTTTCCAGATGGCTTTGAAGATTCTGCAATTCCCATTATGGTGGTAGTCCTCTGCAGAGCTATGGAAGAAAAAGGCAAAGCACAGTTTTTTAAGAGTTTGAATATGGTTATATGTAGTGCTGCTAAATGTTTTGTAGCAATATTTGATACCCAGAAATTATGAGTAATCAATGGGTTAAGTAATAGTGCAGTTAATTCAAAGAGATTCCTCACATTTCAGGTAACCACCTGAGAAACCGTAAGGAATTGGACTGAGGCTGAATAAATATTTACGGAAAGAAGGTTTGGAATAACTATTAACTGTTAGTAGACCAAAGATTAATATATAATGGATATAGAACCAAACTTGATTTAAAGATAAGGTAGTTCAGAGATACTTTGCAAAAATGGTTACTTGATAATCACTAAAAGTCACAGAAGCAAGTCCCAATAGTTCAATTAAGTACTAAACAGTTTGGAGTAAACTTCGTTTTGCAACAAATTAATATACTTGTGGTCAGCTGGAAGGAATACTGAGTGACAGATGTTTGCAGATTTCGATCAATAATTGGAGGTGTATCGCCAAGTGGCTGTATCCAGAAACAGTCTAAGAGAAATCGGAAGATTTGAGAATCCAGGTGATGAGGAACAGCTGTAACAGATCTGGAGCGACTGTAGCATTTAAACGCTTCATTGTGGCAGTGAAAGGTTCCGCTGGCTCAGGAGAGATGAGCGGTCTCGTGAGAGAGGCAGAGGTATCGGAGTTGAAAACAGCTAGTGAGTTGTTCAATAGGAGCGAGTGAAGGGAATAGGAGTGAAGATCAATAGGAGCTTGATTTGATCCGGTAGTGGAGGTTGTCTCAGGAGAGAGTAGAAGTTGTAATCATACATACACATGAGAACCACATAATAAGCAAGGAATAGGTGAAGGATGTGACGTTTTATAGGCAGGTAAAATAGGAGGTGCTGTGATAGGCGTATTACAGGTAAAATAGGAGGTGCTGTGATAGGAGCATTACAAGGTTAGACATCCATGCTGCCTGATATAATGCGGCTAGTCTGCAATGTGCCCTCTGCTCTTGCAACCACTTGGGGATCCAACTAGTCGGGCCAGGTACTGTGTTTAGTAGTGGGGCTCCAGATGTTTCATTGAACAGCAGGGTGGGCTCTATGGATCCTAATTTTCTCTTGCTTTGGTAGCTTTGTCTCGTTTGATCTGCTGTATGCGAGATTGCTCCAAGTGGTGGGTGAGTCCAGTTGAGCTCCGGGAAGTCGGCTGCACCCTCCCGGGAGTCACAGGGTTTGGTAACCCCACTTCTTTTGCCTTTAACCCCTTAATGACCACAATGTACCCTGTATGTCACTGGTTGTTAAGGGTTTTTTCAGGACATAATAGCACAAGTCTAGCAAGAACACACTATTAATGCCCTCCCTCCAGCAGGCTTTGTGGAATAGAGCAGTCTCAACGCTGGTGGCAAGACCACGCTATAAAACAATCAAGTCCCAAAAATAGGCCAGTGACATACAGGGTACGTCGCTGGTCCTTAAGGGGTTAAAGGAGTAAGGTCAGGACCACTTAAAGTTATCCAGAGCCAGTAACCGTGATGTGGCAGACACTGCTCCAACATTTTCCAAACTTAGCGAGCGGCTCACTAACGCTGCTTGGAACATGGTGGGTAACACAAGGTTTGACTCTGTTGGGTTCAAGTCCTCTGGTAAATCCTCAACCGATGGTGGTTGTTGGAGGTTGACTTGCTTCTTATATATTGGCTGTAGGAGGGCTGAGAGGTTGTCGACTTTCTCCTCCATTTGCCTCTCAAAGTTTTGTAGAAGGGCCTGTAACTCCTCATGAAATTGCTCACAGTTCATTGTTGTTGCGTGTTATATGAAACTAGCTTAGTCTGAGGTTCTCAGCTGTGGTGGATTTCATAAATGTAAAATAGCACTGTATTCTTTAATGTTAGAAAAACGGCAGATCAGAATAACAGCAAATCAATTGCTGCTTTAACCCGGGTGGCCGGGGGGGGGGGTGTTGAGAGCATGGGTGAAGGCCTCCACCTTGGCGCACAACGGGCTAGTTCAGGTCCCAGGGAGCATAGGTGGAACAGTCATGGTATTACTCGATCACTCAATGTATAAGAAAGCTGAATCTCGCTCGTACAGGATATATTGAGGTTTATCTTCCAGGATAGTCGGCATATTATTAGGGCTAATCTGGGAGCTTCATAATTTGCAACCGATCATGGCCGCTTCCTAGCCATGTCCCCTATCTGCTCAACGTTTAGCACATGGAACCCTTAGTAAATAGCAACTAATTTTACAGCTAAAATTGGACTAAATATTTATATTAAAGAAAGAAAGATTTTTTTTCTAACACTTGTTACAGAAATACTTCCCCTCCATTTGCCTATTGTGGGCAAGATTAGAAGTGAAGTGTAAACGATAGTGCAGGTTGCATTATCCTTTTCACAACCTCATGCGAAGTATAGCACACAATCTGGTACTACAAGTGAATGGTTAAATATTTTAATCAAAGCATCATTACACAGCTGTAACGTTTTTGGCTCGCCCTATGCTTAATATAATAATTTTAAGAGACAGTCAAGTTAAAATTAAAAGTTCATGATTCAGATAGGACATGCAATTAAAAAAAAAACTTCCTAATTTACTTTTATCATCAAATTTGCTTTGTTTTCTTGGAATTCTTTGTTAAAAGCTAAATCTAGGTAGGCTCATATTCTAATTTCTTTGCCCTTGAATGCTGTCTCTTATCTCAGTGCAATATGACCGTTTTTCACAGCTAGGCAGCACTATTTCATGTGTGCCATATATATATATATAAAAAAAACATTGTGCTCACTCATGTGAAGTTATTTGTGACTCAGCACTAATTGGATAAAAAGCATGTCTGTCAAAAGAACTGAAAAAGGGGACAGTCTGCAGAAGCTTAGATACAAGGTAATCACAGAGGTAAAAGTATATTAATATTACAGTGTTGGTTATGCAAAACTATCTATCTTTTGAAACAATAAACATGTTCAAGTAGACTGTACCTTTAAGTTTTGTGCTCGAGTGCGATACAAAATACAGCTGTAAAATTTAAGACCTAATATAAACCATTATTATTAATAGTAGAGCACAGAACTACAAAAAGAACCCCATTACTTTTGCATCATTGGCTTAGCTCAATGTCATATTATGCGTATCATCAGCTTAGCGCTTGAACGATAATGAGCGTTAATTTTGCAACATTCCCCCATAGAAGTATATTATGCAAGGGGTTTTGCAGACCTGAACAATCTGACATGCAGATGCTAGTGCGCTCTAGACTGTTGCTCGAGAGACAAAAACTAACTTTTGACTTGTGAGATGCACAAAAATAGACACACTATTGAGTGATGTTAACACAAAATAGTACATTTTTGCCCTCCACTTCGAACCTATATATTTGGAACAAACGAGGGATTATTTCAATGCATTATTATTGTGTTCACATTTTTAGAAATTTCTTACAAGCTTTTAATGTATAACTATTAAGCATTTCCACTTCTACATATCACCTAAAATACATATTTTTGTATGCTAACTCATTTGTTAAACATTTATCTTAAAACTCTAATAGCAACTTATAATACAACATTTCCAAATCTGTAAGCAACAGCTTGTTTAGAGAACTCTACATTTTCATAGTACGGTATGTACTTGAAGAAGATTAATGAGGTTATGTAACATGCCAAGTCAATCTGGTCTTTTTTGTCAATCAGTTCCCACAGAATGTGTATCACCAATTCAGCTGATATTTGTTTAGGCAGATGTGTGTGGAAATGTAATTAATTCACGGCAAAGAATGATCATTAAAGAACAGCAAATTTTCTCTGTAAATAACATTACAATTGTTTTAGTCGTTAGTTCCTCTGAGGATTAAATATAAACTGCAAGTGTGAGAAAAATAGAACAACTTTCTCCTGAAATAAAAATTGCAATAAAGATGTAGAGACTCATTTAACTACATTAAATATGAGTTTGTTTTAGGAGAAAGCACATTTCCCACAGTTTAATCTACTAACTATAGTGTCCAAATAATCAATATAGGGCTAGATTAAAAGTGGCGTGGTATTTCTTTTTCGCAATTGCAAAAACTAGTTAAGATTTTTGCACTAGATGGGTTGCGTTCGCATTACAAGGTAAAAAAATATATCTTTTGTGCAAGCAGTAACCCAAGATTGTGCAAACACATTGCATTTTCGTATTCCCCATAGAATTCAATGGAAAAAACAATTGTTGGAAAAAAACACCTATTGAGCAAACAACATAGCATATTTGCATTAGCAAAGTTAAAATGTTTATTAAATATGAATATTGCATATACTGTATATGTTTTTACATCTTTTCATTTACTTAATGGCAAAGGGCTCTAAAGCACTAATATATATCTGTGTGTACATATAGATGTATGTGTTTATATGTGTATATTTATCTGTCAATACATATATACCCATATAAATACATTAATATATATGTACACATATATAGAAATATCTATATACATAGGAATAAATCTATAACATTGAGATACATACAGATACAATGCTAAAGTACTTTTGCATTGTTTTTTTTCTAACACCCGCAATCTCATATCTTTGAGCCCTTATAACTTTTTGTGCAATATTTTTTTGTAATAATTTTTATTAGACAGTGTTAATATGAGTGCAACCTTAATTTGTAATGTATTTTTGAAGTGTTTTGTGCAACTTTTTTATTTCTGAAAATAGTTAAAACCACAGCTCTGAGATCGCAGTAATGATTGAAGCATAAATAGTGATTACTCAACTTGTCATAGCGCAATTAAAAACACTTGCAAAAAGACGATATCGCTTGCACAAAACCATTTGCTCCTCACCTGTAATCTAGCCCATAGTTTTCTTCAAGCTAAGATATTTATGTATATTCAACTGAAATGTAAATTTAATTATTAATTATTGTGAGGTTTGCTCATCCCCATAGTAAAATGACCTAATTACTGCAATCCAGTCCCTTCACCAAATGTTATCCACATAGATCTGATACCTCCCCAATTTAATTAATTCTAACTATTACCTCCTTAGCCGCTTTAATTTACACATACTAATAAATGGAGTAGACAAGTTCAGTTTTTACAGGTTACCCATTCACAGCCTTGAATAGATATCAAAACTAAAAATCCAGGGTTTTAACCGCTCAGCCAATATACACACCATAACACTTAAATAAAGAGAACCGGCTGCTGTGCGTATAAAACCTCTTTGTTTTATCATTTTTTATATAGTCTTTTTTAAGCCCCAAGTCAGGACATAGAGTTCAATCAAGAATGGGGAGTTACTTTTCCTTGGTTTGAAGCTGTAGGCTAAAGGTTAAAGAAAAAGTTTTGAAAGTAGGGAATAGTTATATATAGATCTTTTTTATTTTTATTTGAAAGAAAAGATTCTTAATGCAACATTTAATGGTTAACCATGGTTCAACATTCCACAATGAACACTGGATATACTTTTGTTTTGTAACTTGTAATTGTTAAACGCTCTTTAACAATATTTACTTTCTCTGTTCCAAAAATAGAGAATGTTCATTAATCCAATCAAGATAAGTAATTTGCTATTATCAGGTATTCTATTCACTTACCATATCTTAATTAGAGGCATCAAAATGTGAATATTGTTAATATGTAGTACTGAGTCTGTCTTTGATGTAGAATAATATTATGAGAATACAAGAAGAAGAATTTTAAAAGGACCTTAAGGTACCTTTTTTCCCCTAAAAGAGGTATTTCAAAATATAATTTACTTTTTCTTTTCACAAAGGACCGGATGATATAAAATATCACTCTGACTCTCACCTGGGTAAACTTCATAGAATGATTTAAGAAAAGAGGCTGAACCAGGAATTCTGGATGAGTTACGAGCTTACCTCTTTAGAAAGTAATTAAGCTCACTAAAATGCAGTTTCTCACAGTGGAGAGTAAATGTGAACTGGAGAACCTAAACTGATAACAATATTTTTCTGGTGCACACACAAATCAAATTATGCTGTTTTTCAGCATAATTCACTTTGCATTTACTCCTAGTTTTGTATATATGTCTTTTTCTTCATGTTAATAAGAGCAATGCATATTTTGAAAATAACTCACCAGCCTGCATTTGTCAAGATTCAGAAACCTATAGGTATAATATGCTTAGGTTATTCTGATATCAGTTATAAGAAAATTAGATGTACGGAATATAAGGAATGCCCATGATAAGGAATTCCCCTGATCAGCCCCCTCGCCAATGTTGTGATACTTATTTGACAATACAAATATATGGAAACCTTCATATTTTGACATATGTGTAACATTACAGATTTAAATTTAATGTGATTTTTTTCCTGCAGAATATTAGTACAATTTGCATGGAATAATTTAAATTTTCAGTGGGATTTTAAGACCTATTTGGAAGTGTACTGTTTACACAATCTTTGTATGTGTAATGTGAATCCGTTTTTCACAGCACACATTAAATGTTTTGTTTCTGTAGCACGTTCCTTTAAGTATATACACAAGGTCTGTACCAAAATTAATGCAAAAGTGGGCATAACTTATTATTAATTAATGTAAGTTGTTTAAATTGCACATGTTATTGGAGTAACTCTTCCTCTTTACAAAGGTACTACTCAACATAGTCTCCATTACAAGCAATGCATTTGCTCCATCATTGAACCCACCTCCTGAAACCTCTTTGAAAAAATACAGGTGTGCACTGTTGTACCCACGTCTTCACAGCCACTTTCACCTCGTCTGTGTCAAATTGTTGTCCCTGAAGTCTGTCTTTTTAATTGGACTGAACATGTATAAGTCCTAACGTTTCATCCCTTTGTATATCACCACCACATACACAAATGAAGGCTACTCCCTTTATTGAGATACACAGCTCACAGAGTAAAATATGCATTTACAGATTTAAGCCTATTGGATGTAGGTACTACTTCACAGTGTACTTTGCCCAGCGTACCCCGTTGATGAAGTACCTGCATCCAACCTCCAGGCTCATGCCGCGGCCAGAGGAAGAAGGCATCTGCCTTCATGTGGTAAGGAAGAATTGATTGCTCTTTCTTTACCATATGAATGCAGATCGCCAATACAGACAGTGACACTCTGTGTCACTGTCTGTATTGGCTTTAAGGGGGTGTTAACGTGGATGATGTGGTAAGTACTTAGGGAGGTGGGAGGGCCGCACATCATGGGAGGGGTAGGAAAGAGAAGAATGGTAGGATTCCTTATGCTATAGAAAATATTGTTGGTGAGGGATGGGGAGGTATGGGTCACTACACTAGAGAAGCAGGTGAGGGAAAGGGATCCTAGTGACAATCACTTGGAGGGAAGAGTGAACTATATTTTTTTTTTTAATTAATAAATAATTTTAAAAAATTAAGAAAAAACTACAAACTGGGTACTGGCAGACAACTTCCAGTACCTAAGATGGCTGCTTCTAGTGAAATGGAAGGGTTAGAGAGCTGTTTGGGAGGGAGGTAAGAGGGTTACATGCCTTCAAACTGAATACTGGCAGATTATCTGAAAGTACCTAAAATGGTGGTGACCAGTGGGGAGGTGAGAGGGGAGGACAGCAATTTTGGAGGGATCAGATAGGGATCAGGTGTGGGAACTGTAAGACAGAATGTTAATCTTTACACTACAGCTAAAAAAAACCTTACAAGCTACCTGATTAATCCCTTCACTGCTGTGAATAATAGAAGTTTGGCTTGCAGCTGGATCCCAGAGAAGCTTTTACAACCACTTGTGTTATGACTGCAATAGTTGTATGTAACACATTTCAATGAGAATCCCAAAGTTTGGGGAAAAGTTTTTTTTCATTTGATCATGTTTGGTGGGCGAAAAGGTGGTTTGAAATATACCAAAATGGGCCTAGATCAATACCTTTGGTTTTCTCCAAACATTTTTTGATATATCTGATAGGTAAATAAAAAAAAACAAGGCTCTATTTCTGTTTAAATGGAGTGATAGCAAAACATGCTAAAAATTATCTGGTATATCATTTCACTTGAGCAGAGAGCTCCAGATCATTGGGTTCCAAATGAGCTTATCCCATTGACCAGTATTGCATAAACACACACTTTTTATTTGTTTACCCTGTAATTGCACATGCTGACACATGGTGCTGATCCACACAATGTATTTAGAGAGGATTATGACACCATGATGTTATCTAGGGGGGCATTGCACACACTTCCTGTGGTTATACCTCATCCCTGGTGTTCTAGGGCTCCAGCATTGGCCCTGAAACCCAGGGAAGTGTCGGGAAGAAGAAGAGGACTTAAAGGGGTATTCCAGCCAAAATTGGAAACCACATGGGTGCATTTCAGTATTGAACGGAAGCATTTTTGTAATATACATGTATTAGCACAAATGCTTCTAATAAAAGCTATAGCTGGTCAAAAGTGTATTTAAGTATGTACTGTGCACCAGCATTTTTAACACAGCACTTGCTCAGAGAGTCTAAGGGGCTTGTACTTTCTAGCAATGACTCAATTTGTTAATTGCTGACATGATACAAAACCCACTGATGCTCTTAGCAGCTGCAGTATTTAAAATGTGGGTGTACAGAGAATATCTAGCTATGCCTAACATGCACGTGCAGATAAAAATGTTAAAACTAAAACAGTGATAATTTTTACTAGAAGCATTTTTGCCAATACAAAGTATATTGCAAATATGTTTCTATTTAAATATGTAATTAATCTATGTGCATTTAAATTTTGACTGGAATGTCCCTTTATGGAAGCTGGACGATGGGTTTGGTGTCCAAAGCCTTAGAGCTCAGCTCCCTTAAACCCTAGAGACCTCCAAGACCCATCTTTTGAAAGGCTCATTTGTGCATTGGGGGTTTAATTATAAGCACTTTAAACAAAAAAATAAAAATAAAAAAACACACTTGTTTGAATGCACAACATATAAATACCCCTCTAACAGGCCACAAAAAAAACTAATGACACTCAAGACCAACTATTTTTAAAGCTACTAATCCTCTCTAAAAAAAGTCCTTATATAAGTTTTAATAGCCAGGTGATCGCTACGGCAACAGTGATTACCTTGCTTGAATAAATTTGGATTTATTTGCATAGAGGATCATGGGAGTCCTTATGTGAAGATCAAAGTTACAGAACTATACTGAAAGCCCCTTATTTATATGTGGATAACTTCTTCTTTGTACTATAAAAATAAGGGAGGAAAACACACTCACTATTGTTTATAACCAGGTATATTACATTTTTATTAAAAAATAATTTTTTTACCACTTTTTGTTGCTGGTTTCTTACGTATCATTATACATACAGTACATACAAAATGGTGTAGTTTGAAAATGCTGAGTCTCCTTGAAAAAAAAAAAAAGGTAGATATCATGTGTGTGTTTCTCACTGAAAAAGGACCTACAGTAGGGCCTAAATATGAGCACCATCTAAAAACTTCAAATCCGCTCAGAACTGGGGTGCAAATTGCCCAGCAGTTCAAGGGCTAAATGGATTTAAAATCCATTTTTTTTCATGATTCAGACAGAGCATGCAGTTTAAAGCAACTTTCCAATATACTCCACTTATCAATTTTTCTTTTTTCTCTTAGTATCGTAACTTGAAAAAGCAGGAATGTAAGCTTAGGAGCCAGACCATTTTTTGTTTAACACCTGGGTAACGCTTGTTGATTGGTGGCTATGTCGAGTGAGCCTGTCTAACTATTCCAAGCGCCCAATATAGCGGCATCGCCAAGAGGCATTTTCTATATATGCCATTGGTCGGCAATGCTGGCTATAGACAACACCCAGCATCGCTTCCCATATGTATAGTAAAGGATCCCTGGAATTGAAATTCTGTGTGCCTATTCACTAATCATAATACCCCTAAACTGAATTACCCCACGATCGCAAACTAACATTACATTAATAAACCACCCGCCACATACCCACCCCAAGTATCTAACTATTAACCCCTATAATACCACATAGTGATATTAGCCCTTCTTAGCCGTCTACCTCTCAGGAATCTGGGTTCCAAAAGATTACTACCCTTTCTACACTACCCGCTCCACATGCAGTTCCCCACGACTCAACTAATTCTCCATCTGGAGGGGGCTCTTTTCCGGCGGACTTTACCGCATAGTTACAATCGGCGGTGTCTGTGGCCCTGAGTGCCTTACCTCGCTCTAACAAACGCAAGAGAAATGTTAAACATAGTTCTCCTGACCTAGAGTCATTTAAATATTTGTCAGATTTAGCTACTATGTCCCAGCTATCTGAGGATGAGTTAAACCTATGTAGCTTCAGAGGTTGAACTTTCTGAGTCGGAGACTTCAGTTTCTAAACCTCCTTCAGTGGAGAAACCCTCCTTTAGATTTAAAATATAGCATCTGCATTTTTATTAAAGGAGGTTGTGTCTACACTAGAGATTCCAGAGGCTACACTCCCTGAGGAACCTAAGGCCTAGATTTGGAGTTTGGCGGTAGATGGGCTGTTAACGCTACGCAGGCTTTTTTCTGGCCGCACCATAAAATTAACTCTGGTATCGAGAGTCCAAAAAAATGCTGCGTTAGGCTCCAAAAAAGGAGCGTAGAGCATTTTTACCGCAAATGCAACTCTCGATACCAGAGTTGCTTACGGACGCGGCCAGCCTCAAAAACGTGCTCGTGCACGATTCTCCCATAGGAAACAATGGGGCTGTTTGAGCTGAAAAAAAACCTAACACCTGCAAAAAAGCAGCGTTCAGCTCCTAACGCAGCCCCATTGTTTCCTATGGGGAAACACTTCCTACGTCTGCACCTAACACTCTAACATGTACCCCGAGTCTAAACACCCCTAACCTTACACTTATTAACCCCTAATCTGCCGCCCCCGCTATCACTGACCCCTGCATTATATTATTAACCCCTAATCTTCCGCTCCGTAAACCGCCGCAACTTACATTATCCCTATGTACCCCTAATCTGCTGCCCCTAACACCGCCGACCCCTATATTATATTTATTAACCCCTAACCTGCCCCCCACAACATCGCCGCCAGCTACTTACAATAATTAACCCCTAATCTGCCGACCGCAAAGCGCCTCCACCTACGTTATCCTTATGTACCCCTAATCTGCTGCCCCTAACACCGCCGACCCCTATATTATATTTATTAACCCCTAATCTGCCCCCCTCAACGTCCCCGACACCTGCCTACACTTATTAACCCCTAATCTGCCGAGCGGACCTGAAAACCAGCCAATCAGAATCAAGTTCAATCCGATTGGCTGATCCAATCAGCCAATCAGATTGAGCTCGCATTCTATTGGCTGTTCCGATCAGCCAATAGAATGCGAGCTCTATCTGATTGGCTGATTGGATCAGCCAATCGGATTGAACTTGATTCTGATTGGCTGATTCCATCAGCCAATCAGAATATTCCTACCTTAATTCCGATTGGCTGATAGAATCCTATCAGCCAATCGGAATTCGAGGGACGCCATCTTGGATGACGTCCCTTAAAGGAACCGTCATTCGTCGGGAGACGCCGGAAGAAGAGGATGGATCCGCGTCGGCTGCTTCAACATGGACCCGCTCCGCACCGGATGGAAGAAGATCGAAGATGCCGCTTGGATGAAGATGTTTGCTGGTCCGGATGTCCTCTTCTTGCCGGATAGGAGGAAGACTTTGGAGCCTCTTCTGGACCTCTTCAGCACCGGATGCCAGGACAGATCGGTGATACCTGTTGAGGTGAAGACAAGGTAGGAAGATCTTCAGGGGCTTAGTGTTAGGTTTATTTAAGGGGGGTTTGGGTTAGATTAGGGGTATGTGGGTGGTGGGTTGTAATGTTGGGGGGGGGTATTGTATGTTTTTTTTTACAGGCAAAAGAGCTGATTTTCTTGGGGCATGCCCCGCAAAGGGCCCTGTTCAGGGCTGGTAAGGTAAAAGAGCTTTTAAATTTATTAATTTAGAATAGGGTAGGGAATTTTTTTATTTTGGGGGTCTTTGTTATTTTATTAGGGGGCTTAGAGTAGGTGTAATTAGTTTAAAATTGTTGTAATAATTTTTGTACAATATATTGTTGTAATATTTTTCTTATGTTTGTAAATATTTTTTTATTTTTTGTAACTTAGTTCTTTTTTATTTTTTGTACTTTAGTTAGTTTATGTAATTGTAGTTATTTGTAGAAATTGTATTTAATTTATTTGGTTTTATTGTAGGTAATTGTAGGTATTTTATTTAATTAATTTATTGATAGTGTAGTGTTAGGTTTAATTATAACTTAGGTTAGGACTTATTTTACAGGTAATTTTGTTATTATTTTAACTAGGTAACTATTAAATAGTTCTTAACTATTTAATAGCTATTGTACCTGGTTAAAATAATTACAAAGTTGCCTGTAAAATAAATATTAATCCTAAAATAGCTACAATGTAATTATAATTTATATTGTAGCTATATTAGGATTAATTTTACAGGTAAGTATTTAGCTTTAAATAGGAATAATTTATTTAATAAGAGTTAATTAATTTCGTTAGATGTAAATTATATTTAAGTTAGGGGGGGTGTTAGTGTTAGGGTTAGACTTAGCTTTAGGAGTTAATCCATTTATTATAGTAGCGATGAGCTCCGGTCGTCAGATTAGGGGTTAATAATTGAAGTTAGGTGTCGGCGATGTTAGGGAGGGCAGATTAGGGGTTAATACTATTTATGATAGGGTTAGTGAGACAGATTATGGGTTAATAACTTTATTATAGTAGCGCTCAGGTCCGCTCGGCAGATTAGGGGTTAATAAGTGTAGGCAGGTGTCGGCGATGTTGAGGGGGGCAGATTAGGGGTTAATAAATATAATATAGGGGTCGGCGGTGTTAGGGGCAGCAGATTAGGGTACATAAGGATAACGTAGGTGGCGGCGCTTTGCGGTCGGCAGATTAGGGGTTAATTATTGTAAGTAGCTTGCGGCGACGTTGTGGGGGGCAGGTTAGGGGTTAATAAATATAATATAGGGGTCGGCGGGGTTAGGGGCAGCAGATTAGGGGTACATAAGTATAACGTAGGTGGCGGTCGGCAGATTAGGGGTTAAAAAAATTTAATCGAGTTGCGGCGATGTGGGGGGGCCTCGGTTTAGGGGTGCATAGGTAGTTTATGGGTGTTAGTGTACTTTAGAGCACAGTAGTTAAGAGCTTTATGAACCGGCGTTAGCCCAGAAAGCTCTTAACTCCTGCTTTTTTCCTGCGGCTGGAGTTTTGTCGTTAGAGCTCTAACGCTCACTTCAGAAACGACTCTAAATACCGGCGTTGGGAAGATCCCATTGAAAAGATAGGATACGCAATTGACGTAAGGGGATCTGCGGTATGGTAAAGTCGCGGCTGAAAAGTGAGCGTTAGACCCTATTTTGAGTGACTCCAAATACCGGCGGTAGCCTAAAACCAGCGTTAGGAGCCTCTAACGCTGGTTTTCACTGCTAACGCCGAACTCTAAATCTAGGCCTAAGATTGCTAAATTAGACAGGGTTTATGAAGACAGGAAGGTCCCTCTGACTTTTCCTGTGCCAGTTAAGATGGCGAACATTATTAGTAATGAATGGGAAAGAATAGTAAATTCTTTTTCCCCCTCGTCTATTTTAAAAATATTATTCCCGGTCCCTGACTCTCAATTAGATTTGTGGGGCTCCATCCCTAAGGGGATGGCACTATTTCTATGCTGGCTAAGCTTACTACTATCCCTCTGGAGGATAGTTCTTCTTTTAGAGAGCCTATGGATAAGAAAATGGAAACCTTTCTGAGGAAGATGTTTCAACATACAGGGTTTTTATTTCAACCTGCAGCAGCTGTAGCCCTGGTTGCTGTAGCAGCTACCTACTGGTGCAACACTCTGTTGGAGCTCATTGAGGTGGATACTCCCTTTGAGGAGAATAAAGGCTCTGAGAATTGCTAACTCCTTTATCAATGCAAAGGCTTCTGGCTTTGCAGTCTGAGCCCGCCGGGCTCTCTGGTTGAAGTCTTGATCTGCGGATATGACTTCTAAATCCAGACTCCTTTCTCTTCCTTTCAAGGGGAAGATTTTATTTAGTCCAGGGCTGGACTCCATTATTTCTACGGTTACCGGAGGGAAATGTGCCTTCCTACTGCAGGATAAGAAAAATAGGCCTAAGGGACAGCAATTGTCTAATTTCCGTTCCTTTCGTTCTGACAAATAACAACAGCAATCCTCATCCAAATCTGAGAAGCCAAAGAGTACTTGGAAGCCAGCTCAGTCCTGGAATAAGTCCAAACAGACTAAGAAGCCCACCGAGAACAAATCGTTATGAAGGGGCAGCACCCGATCTGGGATCGGATTGAGTAGGGGGCAGACTGTCTATTTTGTCAGATGCTTGGTTCCAGGATATGCAGGATCCATGGGTCCTGGAGGTTGTATCTCAAGGATACAGGATAGGATTCAAGTCTCATCCACCCAGGGGCAGATTCCTACTCTCCAGTCTGTCTACAAGACCAGAAAAGAGGGCTGCCTTCTTAGTTTGCGTACGGGATCTCTCCTAGGAATAATTGTCCCAGTTCATACAGCAGAAAGAGCTTTGGGTTTTTATTCAAACCTTTTGGTGGTTCCAAAGAAGGAGGGAACTTTTCATCCAATTCTGGTCCTAAAGTGCCTAAACAAGTTTCTGAGTGTTCCCTCTCTCAAGATGGAGATAATACGGTGAATCCTTCCTATGGTTCAGGAAGGACAGTCTATGACCCCAATAGACATGAAGGATGCATACCTTCACGTCCCTCCTGAGAGGATTACAGCTCATTTCACTGGAGCAATGGCTTACTCCTGGGCTTTTAAGAACAAAGTCTCTATGGATCAGATTTGAAAGGCAGCTACCTGGTCCTCTTTACACACTTTTTTCAAAATTTTACAAGTTTGATGTTTTTTGCTTCAGCTGAAGCAGCTTTCGGGAAAAAAGTTTTGCAGGCTGTGGTGCCCTCAGAATGGGGTCTTTTTTTGTTCCCTCATGTTATTCATTCAGTGTCCTCGGGAGCTTGGGTATAGTTTTCCCAACAGAAAGGAAAGAAGTTGTGGACTCTCCCTGCCTTATGGATGGAAAACATAATTTATGCTTACCAGATAAATTCCTTTCCTTTCTGGCAGGGAGAGTCCACTACCCCACCCGTAATTTATTTTTTGATGGGCGGCTCCATTTTTATATTATTTCTTCCGACACCTTTATACCCTGATGTTTCTCCTACTTTTCCTTGTTCCCTCAGCAGAATGACTGGGGGATAGGGGATATTTAAGCCTTTGGCTGGGGTGTCTTTGCCTTCTCCTGGTGGCCAGGTGTTGCATTTCCTAACAGTAAGGAATGAAGTTGTGGACTCTCCCTGCCAGGAAGGAAAGAAATGTATCTGGTAAGCATAAATTATGTTTTTAAAATATATATTTATGTTAAAAATGCATTATTATTACAATTGTTTTATTACATAACAGGCATTCAGTTTTGTAATACTATTATTATAATGCAGCTGTCTTTTATAACATAAATATCTATTTAAAAAAATATAATTTTATTTAAACTAATAAATGCATCAAGCAAGAATATCTACATTTTAATTTATATATACAATGATTAAAGGACCAGTCAATACAGTAGATTTGCATAATCAACAAATGCGTGATAAGAAGACAATGCAATAGCACTTAGTCTGAACTTCAAATGAGTTGTAGATTTTTTTTAAATAAATTGCAAATTTATGTCTATTTCCACTCCCCTGTATCATGTGACAGCCATCAGCCAATCAGAAATGCATATATGTATATGCTGTGAAATCTTGCACATGCTCAGTAGGAGCTGGTGACTCAAAGTGTAAATATTAAAAGCACATTTTGTTAATGGACGTAAATTGGAAAGTTGTTTAACATTGCATGTTGTATCTGAATCATGAAGTTTAATTTTGACTTGAGTGTACCTTTAAACTTATATGCATTATACATGACCATACATTTTTTAAAAAAAAATATTGTAGATGGCAGGCTCATATGCTAATTTCTAAGCCCTTGAAGGCCACCTATTATCTCAGTGCATATTAAAAGTTTTTCATAGCTAGACAGCGCTAGTTCATTTGCGCTATATAGAGAACATTGTGCTTACCCCATGGAGTTATTTATGAATCTGCACTGATTGGCTAAAATGCAAGTCTGTAAAAGTAACTAAAATAATGGGGGCAGTCTGTAGAGGCTTAGATACAAGGTAATCACAGCGGTAAAAAGTATATTAATATAACAGTGTTGGTAATGCAAAACTTGGGAATGGGTAATAAAGAGAATATCTATTGTTTTAAACAATATAAATCCTGGAGTAGTTAGTCCCTTTAACTGTGGATAAGTGTCCCCTCTAAGGCTAGTTTTGTGTGTGGCATGGCAGTGAAACAGTTAATAGATAACTGCACCCTGCAATTAGCAAACACTGCACAACACAAACCACAAGGTATGGTTCTCATATTAACTGTTTCACTGCTGGGCGGCACACAAAACTGGCGTTAGATGGAACGCTGCTGTGAACCAGAGAAAAAAAATGCAATTGGTATGGATTGGATTGTTACTGAACTACCTTTGCTAGTTCTATTTAAAGTATTCCCCTCCCCAACTCTTTTTTTATTTTACATAAAATAAACTTTTCTATTGTACAAATATTATCCACAGAGGAAATTAAAACATATAGTTTTACAATAACTGTCTAACGTTTTGATTTTAGACATTATTTTTTACAACAATGAATTGCAGTAAGTAATGTTTTTTTGTTTTTTTTTGTGTGTGCTGTTATATACATTCAATAAAAGGAACAATAGAATAGGTTAGATAATGCAGCAAGGGAATGATTTAAAGTATGCTATCCTTTTAATAGATACAATGCAACCTTGACTATTTTTTTAGAACATTAAAAAATATTGTATCATCATAATGTCATTAAGAGCCTTGAAAAATGTATAGTTGTCTCTGCACGACATAACATTCTTTTCCTCTTTATCCTTAGGGCTTCACATGCCTCTGCACAAACTGAACTTAAGCATCCGCTTCAACAGAACTGTAGTAGATAACTGTTTGATACATTTTATTGCTTTTCCTGGCAACAAGCCAGCTACAGTATGTATCTTTAGTCTCTGCTGTTGAAAGACGTAGAGAAATCGGTATTAAAAAAAAAAAACACAGTTTATATTTGTAATGAAACTATAAAGGTGCACATAAAGTAGATTTTTATACTGTCATAAACAAAAGATTTGCATCAAATAAAGATAATTGTTTAAATGGACAAAGAGTATGCAGTAAATTTATCATTATATCTAACTACTTACAATATTCAGAACATGCTTCCTACTGAAACAAAAATAATTACTTAGAAATATAAAATACTCTATGTATTACTGATGTACAGTACATCATTTTCTAATGGTTGAGACTAGTTAAACGGGCCAGCTAGGATATTTGTTCACTCCATTTAAAGTGAAGGTCAATTTAGATGAATCGGTGCCCGGTTTTTATTAATCCTATTAAAAACAAGGGCACTTTAATTCATCAAAATTGACATTTCACTCGTTTTCTTCAAAAACTTACCTTTTAATCCTGACAGCCGCCCCAGCAATTCCCCCGGCCATCGGTAGCCTCTTCATACGTCAGAAATGACGAATCCAGCTTTGTCCAATCACGGGTTCCCCCCCGGGGGAATCATGGCCTGAGGCAACATTGTGATTGGAGGAAGCCGGATTCGTCATTTTGGACCCGCAAAGAGCGGGCGATGGGCGGAGTAAGCGCTGCAGCGGCTGTCAGGATTAAAAGGTAAGTTTTTGAAGAAAACAAGTGAAATGTCAATTTTGATGAATTAAAGTGCCCTTGTTTTTAATAGGATTATTAAAAAACAGGCACCGATTCATCTAAATCGACCTTCACTTTAATATGCTATGGATACAAATTGTATTTTAATAAAAAAATATTTGCTCTCTAATTTGTCTACTATCACAAAGGACATAAAAGGATCTGAGAGGGGGCACAAACGAGGCATAGGAGTCAAAATGATACTTTCACAATTTTAAATCATCTGATTTTCTTCTGTTAATTAAATTGCCTCTTGGTATCCTTGATTCAAGTTCAGTTTAATTTCACAAGACCATACTGAGGTAAGTTAATAGGCTCAAGAGGGTGCATGTGTCTTAATCACTGTGTCTTAATCACTATAGGGCAGAAGTGTTTACAACAAATACCTTGATTACAAGCACAACAATGCAACCGCTTCCATTTTTAGACTCATATTATAGTCCAAAGTTTTAGCTTGAGTGATAGTCTTGTAGGCGATAACATCTAAATGTTGGATAGCACAGGTGTATTCATTCTCTTGCATAACAGACTTCTGCAAAGGGGCATGCAGTAAATTTCATGTCAGATAAATTTTGAGTTTTAAGCCTATGAAGCACAAGAAGTCACAATCAGCTCAAGTAGTGGAGTTATTAATTTACGTTGTTCATTTACTTCTTTGCCATACTATTTCAATACAACTTAAGTATAAAACACTTACACACACACACACACATATATTCACATACACACATACATACACACACATATATATATACATATATATATATATGCACACACACACACACATATAGACACACACACATATATACACATACACACATACATACACACACATATATATATACATATATATATATATATATATACACACACACACACACATATAGACACACACACATATACATATACACACACAGACATACTGGTTTTTATGGCTCAAGAGGACAATCTTTTGAAACCAGTAATTTACATTGGTTATGGGGACCTACCTTTTCCCTTATCCTACAAATAAACGGGAAGGTTAAAAAAAACACTTTCCATTAAGACTTTAAAAGTGGCAATTCAAATTTCAGTTATCACTGATAACAAGCTTAATGTGACCACATGACATTTTACCTGTTTACAGGGACATCTTGTGTTTAAAAAAATACATGTTTATAAGGACACAACATTTTTATCAGGACACATATGTAAACTACACACAAACAAAGAAATTTCCTGCATTGTAAGGTTAGGCATGTATTACTGGTACACACCTACACACTACACACACACAAAGCAATTTCCTGTATTGTAAGGTTAGGCATGTATTACTGGTACACACCTACACACTACACACAAACAAAGCAATTTCCTGTATTGTAAGGTTAGGCATGTATTACTGGTACACACCTACACACTACACACAAACAAAGCAATTTAGTGTATTGTAAGGTTAGGCAAGTATTACTGGTACACACCTACACACTACACACAAACAAAGCAATTTCCTGCATTGTAAGGTTAGGCATGCATTACTGGTACACACCTACACACTACACACAAACAAAGCATTTTAGTGTATTGTAAGGTTAGGCATGTATTACTGGTACACACCTACACACTACACACAAACAAAGCAATTTCCTGCATTGTAAGGTTAGGCATGTATTACTGGTACACACCTACACACTACACACAAACAAAGCTATTTCCTGCATTGTAAGGTTAGGCATGTATTACTGGTACACACCTACACACTACACACACACAAAGAAATTTCCTGTATTGTAAGGTTAGGCATATATTACTGGTACACACCTACACACTACACACAAACAAAGCAATCTCCTGCATTGTAAGGTCACACATGTATTACTGGTACACACCTACACACAAACAAAGCTATTTCCTGCATTGTAAGGTTATGCATGTATTACTGGTACACACTACACACAAACAAAGCAATTTCTTGCATTGTAAGGTCACACATGTATTACTGGTACACACCTACACACTACACACAAACAAAGCAATTTCCTGCATTGTAAGGTTAGGCATGTATTACTGGTACACACCTACACACTACACACAAACAAAGCTATTTCCTGCATTGTAAGGTTAGGCATGTATTTGACTGGTACACACCTACACACTACACACAAACAAAGCAATTTCCTGTATTGTAAGGTTAGGCATGTATTACTGGTACACACCTACACACTACACACACACAAAGCAATTTCCTGTATTGTAAGGTTAGGCATGTATTACTGGTACACACCTACACACTACACACAAACAAAGCTATTTCCTGCATTGTAAGGTTAGGCATGTATTTGACTGGTACACACCTACACACTACACACAAACAAAGCAATTTCCTGTATTGTAAGGTTAGGCATGTATTACTGGTACACACCTACACACTACACACACACAAAGCAATTTCCTGTATTGTAAGGTCACACATGTATTACTGGTACACACCTACACACAAACAAAGCTATTTCCTGCATTGTAAGGTTAGGCATGTATTACTGGTACACACTACACACAAACAAAGCAATTTCCTGCATTGTAAGGTCACACATGTATTACTGGTACACACCTACACACTACACACTACACACTACACACACACAAAGCAATTTCCTGTATTGTAAGGTTAGGCATGTATTACTGGTACACACCTACACACTACACACAAACAAAGCATTTTAGTGTATTGTAAGGTTAGGCATGTATTACTGGTACACACCTACACACTACACACACACAAAGCAATCTCCTGCATTGTAAGGTCACACATGTATTACTGGTACACACCTACACACAAACAAAGCAATTTCCTGTATTGTAAGGTTAGGCATGTATTACTGGTACACACCTACACACAAACAAAGCAATTTCCTGCATTGTAAGGTTAGGCATGTATTATTGGTACACACCTACACACTACACACACACAAAGCAATTTCCTGCATTGTAAGGTTAGGCATGCATTACTGGTACACACCTACACACTACACACAAACAAAGCATTTTAGTCTATTGTAAGGTTAGGCATGTATTACTGGTACACACCTACACACTACACACAAACAAAGCAATTTCCTGCATTGTAAGGTTAGGCATGTATTACTGGTACACACCTACACACTACACACAAACAAAGCTATTTCCTGCATTGTAAGGTTAGGCATGTATTACTGGTACACACCTACACACTACACACAAACAAAGCAATTTCCTGTATTGTAAGGTTAGGCATGTATTACTGGTACACACCTACACACTACACACACACAAAGCAATTTCCTGTATTGTAAGGTTAGGCATGTATTACTGGTACACACCTACACACTACACACACACAAAGCAATTTCCTGTATTGTAAGGTTAGGCATGTATTACTGGTACACACCTACACACTACACACACACAAAGCAATCTCCTGCATTGTAAGGTCACACATGTATTACTGGTACACACCTATACACAAACAAAGCTATTTCCTGCATTGTAAGGTTAGGCATGTATTACTGGTACACACTACACACAAACAAAGCAATTTCCTGCATTGTAAGGTCACACATGTATTACTGGTACACACCTACACACTACACACAAACAAAGCTATTTCCTGCATTGTAAGGTTAGGCATGTATTACTGGTACACACCTACACACTACACACAAACAAAGCTATTTCCTGCATTGTAAGGTTAGGCATGTATTTGACTGGTACACACCTACACACTACACACAAACAAAGCAATTTCCTGCATTGTAAGGTTAGGCATGTATTACTGGTACACACCTACACACTACACACACACAAAGCAATTTCCTGTATTGTAAGGTCACACATGTATTACTGGTACACACCTACACACAAACAAAGCTATTTCCTGCATTGTAAGGTTAGGCATGTATTACTGGTACACACTACACACAAACAAAGCAATTTCCTGCATTGTAAGGTCACACATGTATTACTGGTACACACCTACACACTACACACTACACACTACACACACACAAAGCAATTTCCTGTATTGTAAGGTTAGGCATGTATTACTGGTACACACCTACACACTACACACAAACAAAGCATTTTAGTGTATTGTAAGGTTAGGCATGTATTACTGGTACACACCTACACACTACACACACACAAAGCAATCTCCTGCATTGTAAGGTCACACATGTATTACTGGTACACACCTACACACAAACAAAGCAATTTCCTGTATTGTAAGGTTAGGCATGTATTACTGGTACACACCTACACACAAACAAAGCAATTTCCTGCATTGTAAGGTTAGGCATGTATTATTGGTACACACCTACACACTACACACACACAAAGCAATTTCCTGCATTGTAAGGTTAGGCATGCATTACTGGTACACACCTACACACTACACACAAACAAAGCATTTTAGTCTATTGTAAGGTTAGGCATGTATTACTGGTACACACCTACACACTACACACAAACAAAGCAATTTCCTGCATTGTAAGGTTAGGCATGTATTACTGGTACACACCTACACACTACACACAAACAAAGCTATTTCCTGCATTGTAAGGTTAGGCATGTATTACTGGTACACACCTACACACTACACACAAACAAAGCAATTTCCTGTATTGTAAGGTTAGGCATGTATTACTGGTACACACCTACACACTACACACACACAAAGCAATTTCCTGTATTGTAAGGTTAGGCATGTATTACTGGTACACACCTACACACTACACACACACAAAGCAATTTCCTGTATTGTAAGGTTAGGCATGTATTACTGGTACACACCTACACACTACACACACACAAAGCAATCTCCTGCATTGTAAGGTCACACATGTATTACTGGTACACACCTATACACAAACAAAGCTATTTCCTGCATTGTAAGGTTAGGCATGTATTACTGGTACACACTACACACAAACAAAGCAATTTCCTGCATTGTAAGGTCACACATGTATTACTGGTACACACCTACACACTACACACAAACAAAGCTATTTCCTGCATTGTAAGGTTAGGCATGTATTACTGGTACACACCTACACACTACACACAAACAAAGCTATTTCCTGCATTGTAAGGTTAGGCATGTATTACTGGTACACACCTACACACTACACACAAACAAAGCTATTTCCTGCATTGTAAGGTCACACATGTATTACTGGTACACACCTACACACTACACACAAACAAAGCAATTTCCTGTATTGTAAGGTTAGGCATGTATTACTGGTACACATCTACACACTACATACAAACAAAGCAATTTCCTGCATTGTAAGGTTAGGCATGTATTACTGGTACATACCTACACACTACACACAAACAAAGCTATTTCCTGCATTGTAAGGTTAGGCATGTATTACTGGTACACACCTACACACTACACACAAACAAAGCTATTTCCTGCATTGTAAGGTTAGGCATGTATTACTGGTACACATCTACACACTACACACAAACAAAGCAATTTCCTGTATTGTAAGGTCACACATGTATTTCTGGTACACACCTACACACTACACACAAACAAAGCTATTTCCTGCATTGTAAGGTCACACATGTATTACTGCATAGTTGCCAACTGTCGCATTTTTGCCGGGACAATCCTGAGAAAATGAGTAGCAGCTAGCGCAATGTGCCTAGTGTGAAATATTAGTTGTTTGATTTCAAAACTTCTGATCTGTTAGTTTCATATTTTGAATTAATGGCTGCTGGTGATTTGTCCAAACTGGATTTTATTATACTTCCCAAACTTTAGCATAGATGGAGGGTGCACCCTAAAGGGCTTGTCTAGCTCAACCTACCTATGGATATGTGACGTGATTCACGTGATGAGATCTGCGATGACCAAGATCGGTGAATACCGGAAGTGGTGGTTCTGCAGTTTTTTTGCACGGAGTCCACAGGCTCTACAGACAAAACATTATGTCTAGAAAGCAGGTGGTATGAACCTGGCCTGGTAAGAAGGCATAGGTGAAACTTAAAAGAGATGAGCGGGCAGCGTGCGGGGCCCTAGCAAAAGAACGCAGGAACCGATCCGGAGACGGTGCGCATGCAGAGGATAATGCCATTTAAGGCTTGTGTGGACTATGGGGTCCTAAATGTTCTCTTTTTAAACTTCTGAGAGTAATCACTGTTCAAAGTTATCAAACATTAACCATCATAAATATAAATGAGGTTAACAACCTAGTATTCAATAATACCAATGTGCACAGATTAGACTAAATATATTGAATACAACCACTGTTAAAAAATTACCCTCCGGTGAATTAACGCTGTCCGTGACCTATTACGTTAATACTACATATTATGAGGCTCATTTATCAAGCTCTGAATGGAGCTTGTGGGCCCGTGTTTCTGGCGATTTTTTAGACTCGCCAGAAAGGCAAGTTATGGAGCAGCGGTCTAAAGACCACTGCTCCATAACCCTGTCCGCCTGCTCTGATGAGGCGGACAGAGATCACCACAATTCAACCCGATCGAGTATGATCGGGTTGATTGACACCCCCTGCTGGCGGCCGTGAGTCAGCAGGGGGCGGCTTTGCACAAGCAGCTCACAAGAGCTGCTGGTACAATGCTGAATATGGAGAGCGTATTGCTCTCCGCATTCAGCGAGGTCTGTCGAACCTGATCCGCACTGTCGGATCAGGTCCGCCAGACCTTTGATAATTTGGCCTCTATATGTGCACTGCACACACGGACAGCATTATTCAACAGATAGGTTCAAACTAACAACAGTAATGTTAACGTATAATTATGTGAATATGGGGAATATTCAAACACACAAGTGTTATATTTTGAAGCAGTACAAATCAGTGCCACTGCCGTAACCCAGTATAACCGTGTGAATGCAAACTATAAACAAAGTGTATGCGCTTCACAAAAAACAGGATCAACAATTATTAATGTGCCCAATATAAACATATCAATACATAGCTGCTATCATTGGATGTGTGGCAATTCAGCAAACATTCGGCTGGATTACAAGTTTTGCAGTATGAGTGAAAAAGCAGCATTAAGGCTCTTTTTCACTACCGCTGGTATTACGAGTCTTGCAGGTTTAGCTGCACCGCATACTTTTTTGGCCGTAACGTAATGTAACTACCGCAGCTTTCCAAAAGTCCTTTTTCAATGGGACTTCCTTTGTGCCAGTATTACGAGTTTGCCTGGGAGGCCAAAAAATGAGCGGTACAGCCTATATCGTCAAGATTCGTACCGTAAGCTGAAAATCAGTAGTTATGGGTTTTATGTTACAAAGCCGTAACATAAAACTGATAACTAAAGTGCTAAAACGTACACTAACACCCATAACCTACCTATTAATCCCTAAACTGAGGCCCTCCCGCATTGCAAATAATAAAATAAAATTATTAACACCTAATCTGCCACTCCGGATATCACTGCCACTAGAATAAACATATTAACCCCTAAACCGCCATACTCCTGCATCGCAAACACTAGTTAAATATTATTAACCCCTAATCTGCTGTCCCTAACATTGCCGCAACCTACATTACTGTTATTAACCCCTAATCTGCTGCCCCCAAAATCGCCGCCACTATACTAAAGTTATTAACCCCTAAACCTAACCCTAAGTCTAACTCTAACACCACTAACTTTAATATAATTAAAATAAATCTAAATAAAAATTACTATCATTAACTAAATAATTCCTATTTAAAACTACATACTTACCTGTCAAATAAACCCTAAACTAGCTACAATATAACTAATAGTTACATTGTAGCTATCTTAGGTTTTATTTTTATTTCACAGGCAAGTTTGTATTTATTTTAACTAGGTAAACTAGTTAGTAAATAGTTATTAACTATTTAACTAGCTATTAACTAGCTACCTAGTTAAAATAAATACAAACTTACCTGTAAAATAAAACCTAACCTGTCTTACACTAACACCTAACCTTACACTACAATTAAAAAAATGACATTAATTAAATACAATTAACTACATTACAAAAAAAACATTAAATTACACAAAATAAAAAATAAATTATCAAATATTTAAACTAATTACACCTAATCTAATAGCCCTATCAAAATAAAAAATCCCCTCCAAAATAAAAAAAACCCTAGCCTAAACTAAGCTGCCAATAGCCCTTAAAAGGGCCTTTGCGGGGTATTGCCCCAACGAAATCAGCTCTTTTACCTGTAAAAAAAATACAAACACCCCCCCAACAGTAAAACCCACCACCCACACAACCAAACCCCCCAAATAAAAACCTACCTAAAAAAACCTTAGCTCCCCATTGCCCTGAAAAGGGCATTTGGATGGGCATTGCCCTTAAAAGGGCATTTAGCTCTTATTCAGCCCAAACCCTAAGCAAAAAATAAAACCCACCCAATAAACCCTTAAAAAAAAAATAACACTAACCCCCGAAGATCCACTTACAGTTTTTGAAGACCGGACATCCATCCTCAACGGAGCGGCAGAAGTCCTCATCGAAGCTGGCAGAAGTCTACATTCAAGCGGGCCGAAGTCTTCATCCAAGCCGGCAGAAGTCTTCATCCAGACGGCATCTTCTATCTTCATCCATCCAGCGTGGAGCGGCTCCATCTTCAAGACATCTGGCGCGGAGCATCCTCTTCTTCCGATGGCTCTTCTCGAATGAAGGTTCCTTTAAGTGATGTCATCCAAGATGGCGTCCCTTGAATTCTGATTGGCTGATAGAATTCTATCAGCCAATCAGAATTAAAGGTGAAAAAATCCTATTGGCAATCAGCCAATAGGATTGAGCTTCTATCCTATTGGCTGATCCAATCAGCCAATAGGATTGAGCTCACATTCTATTGGCTGATTGGAACAGCCAATAGAATTCAAGCTTGCATAAGCCAATAGGATTTTTTCACCTTTAATTCTGATTGGCTATCTATCAGCGAATCGGAATTCAAGGGACACCATCTTGGATGACATCACTTAAAGGAACCTTCATTTGAGGATGCTCCACGCCGGATGTGGGTTTTACTGTTAGGGGGGTGTTTGTATTTTTTTTTACAGGTAAAAGAACTGATTTCTTTGGGGCAATGCCCCGCAAAAGGCCCGTTTAAGGGCTATTGGCAGTTTAGTTTAGGCTAGGTTTTTTTTTATTTTGGGTGGGCTTTTTTATTTTGATAGGGCTATTAGATTAGGTATAATTAGTTTAAATATTTGATCATTTTTTTTTATTTTGTGTAGTTTAGTGTTTGTTTTTTTGTAATTTAGTTAATTGTATTTAATTATTGTAATTATGTAATAACTATTCTACCTAGTTAAAATAAATATAAACTTATCTGTGAAATAAAAATAAACCCTAAGCTAGCTACAATGTAACTATTAGTTATATTGTAGCTAGCTTAGGGTTTATTTTATAGGTAAGTATTTAGTTTTAAATAGGAATTATTTAGTTATTAATAGTAGGTTTTATTTAGATTTATTTTAATTACATTAAAGTTAGTGGGTGTTAGGGTTAGGTTTACGTTAGGGTTAGGGTTAGACTTAGGGATAGGGGTTAATAACTTTAGTATAGTGACAACGACATTGGGGGCGGAGGATTAGGGGTTAATAATTGTAGGTAGGTGGCGACGATGTCGGGGCCGGCAGATTAGGGGTTAATAACTGTAATGTAGGTGGCGGCGACATTGGGGGTGGCAGATTAGGGGTTAATAAGTGTAATGTAGGTGGCGGCGGTGTCCAGGTCGGCAGATTAGGAGTTAATAAGTGTAATGTAGGTGGCAGCAACATTGGGGGTGGCAGATTAGGGGTTAATAAATATAATGTAGGTGGCAGTGACATTGGGGGCAGCAGATTAGGGGTTAATAAGTGTAGGTAGGTGGCGGCGACATTGGGGGCAGCAGATTAGGGGTTAATAAGTGTAGGTGGGTGGCGGTGATGTCCGGGACGGCAGATTAGGGGTTAATACATGTAGGTAGGTAGCGGCGATGTTGAGGGCAGCAGATTAGGGGTTAATAAGTATAGGTAGGGGGCGGCGACATTGGGGTGGCAGATTAGGGGTTAATAAGTATAATGTAGGTGTCAGCGATGTCAGGGGCAGCAGATTAGGGGTGTTTAGACTCGGGGTTTATGTTAGGGTGTTAGGTGTAAACATAACTTTTGTGTCCCCATAGGAATCAATGGGACTGCGTTACAGAGCTTTACGCTCCTTTATTGCAGGTGTTAGGCTTTTTTTAAGGCCGCTCTCCCCATTGATGTCTATGGGGAAATTGTGCACGAGCACGTAAAACCAGCTCAAAGCAGCACTGGTATTGGAGTGCGGTATGGAGCTCAATTTTGCTCAACGCTCACTTTTTGCCTGCTAACGCCGGGTTTATGAAAACCTGTAATAGCAGTGCTATAGGGAGGTAAGCGGTGGAATTAACTTGCAAGTTAGTACCGAGCCGCTCATAACGCAAAATTCGTAATCTAGCCGATTGATACTAGATAGCTAACTTATACATAATGTTGTGGTAATTAAATAAATACCTTTTTTTTATGCACATTACACTTCAGTATCATTAAGACAATATAAATAGTTGCTTTCATTGGATATGGGGCAAATTAGCCAACATTGATACTTGATAGCCACCTCATGCACAACGCTGTGGTAATTTAATAGATACCTGTTTCTGATACGCACTACACCGCAGTATTATTAAAATAACATATTAGTAGTTGCAGATAAAGGGCTTTTACAGAAAAGAAGGCTGTTAAATGAAAGTGTGCTCACAAGCAAATTACATTGAAGCTTATATGTATTTAAACAAATGTGGATTAAATAGTAACCACTATTACTAAGGAAACTGTATTTACATAAAGTTTCAGGAACTACCATCATATTCCTTGAGATGCTCTTCTCTACAGCCACTTGAATTAATCAATATAAATCCCTCCACACTTTTATATTTAGTCTTCAATGCTTGCATTTATACTGCTAATTATCAACACACAGTCAGGTATATTGGGACACTATTATATGTACACTATTGTCTGCTAAACTACAACCAGCCTATGACAATATAACATGTTTGAATTAACCCTATATTAATCCAACCTCACAACCATGTGGATTATTTATCATTCAAAATGTCACAGTCAATAGTCAAAACTAAGGGGTCAATTTATTAAGGTGCAGACGGACATGATACGCTGTATCGTATCATGTCCGCCGCACATCGATAAATGCCGACAGCATACCCTGTGGGCATTTATCATTGCACCAGCAGTTCTGGTGAACTGCTGGTGCAATGCCGCCCCCTGCAGATTTGAGACCAATCGGCCGCTAGCAAGGGGTGTCAATCAACCCAATCGTATCCAATCGGGTTGATTGCTGTCTCGATATACAGCAGTTTACTCGCAATAATTTTAATGTTAATACCCATTTTTTTATTTTTGACTTTCAATAAAAGTTATGTTTTAACAAATTTCCAGCCTCACACAAGTCTGGGCATAGAGTGCTACTTAGGCGTCAGCAATCAGCCAATCAGATTTTTCCTACCTTAATTCCGATTGGCTGATAGAATCCTATCAGCCAATTGGAATTTAAGGGACGCCATCTTGGATGACATCCCTTAAAGGAACCTTCATTCGTCGGGTAGTTGTCGGAGAAGAAGGATGCTCCGCTCCGGAGGTCTTGAAGATGGAGCCGCTCCTTGTTGGATGGATGAAGATAGAAGATGCCGCTTGGATGAAGATGTCTGCCGGTCTGGATGTCCTTTTCTGCCCCAGTTGGGTGAAGACGACTCAAGGTAGGGAGATCTTCAGGGGGGTAGTGTTAGGCTTATTTAAGGGAGGTTTGGGTTAGAGTAGGGGTATGTGGATGGTGGGTTGTAATGTTGGGGGGGTATTGTGTGTTTTTTTACAGGCAAAAGAGCTGATTACTTTGGGGCATGCCCCGCAAAAAGCCCTTTTAAGGGCTGGTAAAAGAGCTGGTTACTTTTTAATTTAGAATAGGGTAGGGACCTTTATTATTTTGGGGGGGGGGGGGCTTTTTTATTTTATTAGGGTGCTTAGAGTAGGTGTATTTAGCCTAATATTCTTGTAATCTTTTTTTATATTTCGTAATTTAGTGTTTGTTTGTTTTTTTGTAATTTAGTTTAGTTTATTTAATTGTAGGTAATTGTAGGTAATTTATTTAATTAATTTAATGATAGTGTAGTGTTAGTTTTAATTGTAACTTAGGTTAGTATTTATTATTTTAACTAGGTAGCTATTAAATAGTTAATAACTATTTAATAGCTATTGTACTTAGTTAAAATAAATACAAAGTTGCCTGTAAAATAAATATAAATCCTAAAATAATTTAGACACAGGAATAGGCGCACCTCCAAACACATGAGACCACATATTATTTCACATATTTAAACATTTTTCCTTTTTGCTTTGTACTGCAAAAAATTGCCTTCTTAATATTTCAACATTTTTTTAAATAAAGATGGGATCTTAGTCACACAATATGGCCATATTCTGCTCAGCCAGTCACCACTTACAATGTGTCCCATAAAAGACTGGTCCTAACTCTATGAAATTAGCCAAACTAAGCTGAATAATGCAATGTGTAATATATCAAAATAAAATGTCCAACCTCTCATCCAGACTGCATGGGATGAGGCTTCCTGGCTACATATTATTTCACATATTTCAAACATATCTCTTAATTGCTTTCACAATATATCCTAATACTATAAAATTAGCCAATACAATTCTAATATACCAAAGAGAAATTCCAAATTTACAATACTATACCACTCACCGAAACTGTATGGGATGAGGCTTCCTGGCTTTATATACACACAGTTAAATAACATAGTATGGAACACACCTGAACTGGGTGGAGTGCTATATTAGAATTGTATTGGCTAATTTTATAGAAGAAATTCTTTACATGTAATAAATATTTATTGTACAGGATTTATTTTCCATCCAGGGTTATCTGGTGTTCTACCCCCTTTGTGACTGCATGGTTTATATTAATTATTAATTATCTTAATAATATCTTTAGTATCCAATAACAGATATTTTTTGGGTCTATTATTGCTTTATAATTTTTTAACATATTATTTAATTTCTATACGTCTATTGTCTTTTAATCAGGAACACACACACATATATATACATATATATATATATATATATATATATATATATATATATATATATATATATATATATATATATATATATATATATATAATATATATATATATATATATATATATATATATATGTATATAATATATATATATATATATATATATATATATATACATATATATATATATATATATATATATATATATATATATATATATATATATATATATATATATATATATATATATATATAATAACATACATATACACATATTTATATATATATATATATATATATATATATATATATATATATATATATATATATATATATTATAACTGTTTTTAACTTTTTTATCTATCATGTCTAATTTTGAATATGGGGCTTATTTTGATCCTTCTACCAAAAGCAGAAATTTATCAATTTCTGATGAGCAATTAACTCTAGAGGGAAATCTAGCCTTAACTGACCCCAAAAAATTATTTGAGAAATTGGAAAAGCTCAGCAAGAAGCAGCTACTTAATAGGCATGATAGCAACAACTTAGAGAGATATAAGAAATACCTTTTAATACCAAAAGGACTTAAGATGGATAAAACCCCAATCTTTGAAGATTCAGAGATTGAACTGCTTACCGAATGGGAAGCGGCGTTAGAAACTTGTTCTTTAACTTTTATTGATATTTTAATTAAATACAGAAATAAAAAAGTAGAAATTTTAACTGACCAAATCAAAGATATAAGGGAAAAATTAAATATGTTATAAGGAGTTAGATAATAATAACAAACGCAAAATTGACATATTTGAAAAGGCAGTGGAAAACAAGAAAAGGAATAAATTCCTGAGGGACTATCAGGTTAAAAGGAATCAGGAACTAACTAAAAATAATAGTGAATCAATGGAACAAGGAGCAGGACCTAATGAAGAGGAATTATGGCTAGATGAGGCAGATTTAAGAATTCAGAAAGATATTGGTGAAGAACAAGGTCTGGAGGAATGTATTTACTCCCCAGATTTTGCACTAAATAAGGATTTTAGTAACTTCATCAAATTCAATGAAAAACAGAAAGAGATGAAGATGAGAGATAAACAATTCCATGGGAACTCAAAAATGACTAATAATAGAAATATGAAGGGAGGCAATAATAATCCTGTTAATGGTAATTTTAATAAAATGAAATTTACCAATAGGAATTATTACCAACATCCAAATACTGGGGCTATCCCTAAAAGAGCTAATCAGTATACCTATGGAAATTATAGAAATCAACAGAGACTAAACAGCTATACTAAAGAAGGAGATGGATATAGCTATAAAGGATTTCAGTCTGCAAATAGATTTAAGCCATTATCAAATTAACTAACCCCTGAGAAACAACTTTACAAACAACTAAGCAAGAATGGTAACCAATATAATTACCATTTTTTAGGGGGGAATCAGAGAAAACACTCATTCCGTACGTCTCCAAAAAAAGGAAGGCAAGAAAAAGATTACCCAAAGCAAGCCTCTCCAGAAATGCCACAGTGGAGAAGGGTGGCATCAAAACAACAAAAAAGAAGGTGGGAAGAAGAAGGAGTGGATGTAGGGCAGGAAAGAGAATACAACTCCAAAAGAACAAAGTCAATAACATACTGACTAAAAATGATGAGGAGTATGTAAAGATTTTTAATCTTTCTGATAGGGTCTTTTCAATTAGGGAACTAGACATTTTTAAAAAAGGTCTGTCTTTGGTACCCACTAAGGGCCCAAATTATTTAAATTTATTTAAGAGACCTCCACAAGTTCATCCGAAAATTGACCCTAAAATGACATTTTGAGAAATCAAAAAAAAGAAAGATTAACGCATTTAAATCATTTTGATCCAGTTAAAATAAATGATCAGGATCTGGATGCTATTCTGGCCTTAGAGGAGCTAGCTGATACAAATATATCACTAGATGATAGGAATTTGAATCCAAATTTTGATGATACTGCAACTGATTCACTAACATATGGAAAACATACAGATTTTAAACCACTTTCTACTTATTTTCCAGTTCAGTCTAAGGGAAATTTTATCCCAGTTTTCGCGAAGGGGTGTCAATCAACCCAATCGTATCCAATCGGGTTGATTGCTGTCCACCACTTCAGAGGTGGCGGACGAGTTAAGGAGCAGCGGTCCTAGGAGTGGGTCGGAAACAGCATCTGCTGCATCATAAATTGACCCTTAATACACAAAGGTTCTCATATCCAGTAGATGAAACTGTTGATTTTTGTCACCAATACCAAAGTGAATATTCATTCTGATTACAAGAGACCTATATGTTTTCGGTTCATTTAATATCACAATAGCTTGTGAATACCAACAGTATTTGAGTTATATGAATATCAGTTGTTATTGTTAATCTCTTGAATTTACCAAGCATTTAATAAAGCCATCCATATAATAGTAGAGAGATAGCCCTTTTAATCTCGATATACAGCAGTTTACTCGCAATAATTTTAATGTTAATACCCATTTTTTAATTTTTGACTTTCAATAAAAGTTATGTTTTAACAAATTTCCAGCCTCACACAAGTCTGGGCATAGAGTGCTAATTAGGCGTCAGCAATCAGCCAATCAGATTTTTCCTACCTTAATTCAGATTGGCTGATAGAATCCAATTTGAGGGACGCCATCTTGGATGACGTCCCTTAAAGGAACCTTCATTCGTCGGGTAGTCATCAGAGAAGAAGGATGTTCCGCGCCGGAAGTCTTGAAGATGGAGCCGCTCCTCGTCGGATGGATGAAGATAGAAGATGCCGCTTGGATGAAGATGTCTGCCAGTCTGGATGTCCTTTTCTGTCCCATCGGATGAAGACTTCGGCCCAGTTGAGTGAAGACGACTCAAGGTAGGGAGATCTTCAGGGGGGTAGTGTTAGGCTTATTTAAGGGGGGTTTGGGTTAGAGTAGTGGTATGTGGGTGGTGGGTTGTAATGTTGGGGGGTATTGTGTGTTTTTTTTACAGGCAAAAGAGCTGATTACTTTGGGGCATGCCCCACAAAAAGCCCTTTTAAGGGCTGGTAAAAGAGCTGGTTACTTTTTAATTTAGAATAGAGTAGGGACCTTTATTATTTTGGGGAGGCTTTTTATTTTATTAGGGGGCTTAGAGTAGGTGTATTTAGCCTAATATTCTTCTAATCTTTTTTTATTTTTTGTAATTTAGTGTTTGTTTGTTTTTTTGTAATTTAGTTTAGTTTATTTAATTGTAGGTAATTGTAGGTATTTTATTTAATTAATTTAATGATAGTGTAGTTTTAGTTTTAATTGTAACTTAGATTAGTATTTATTATTTTAACTAGGTAGCTATTAAATAGTTAATAACTATTTAATAGCTATTGTACCTAGTTAAAATAAATACAAAGTTGCCTGTAAAATAAATCCTAAAATAATTTAGACACAGGAATAGGAGCACCTCCAAACACATGAGACCACATATTATTTCACATATTTAAACATTTTTCCTTTTTGTCTTTGTACTGCAAAAAATTGCCTTCTTAATATTTCAACATTTTTTTAAATAAAGATGAGATCTTAGTCACACAATATGGCCATATTCTGCTCAGCCAGTCACCACTTACAAGGTGTCCCATGAAAGACTGGTCCTAACTCTATGAAATTAGCCAAACTAAGCTGAATAATGCAATGTGTAATATATCAAAATAAAATTTCCAACCTCTCATCCAGACTGCATGGGATGAGGCTTCCTGGCTACATATAATTTCACATATTTCAAACATATCTCTTAATGCTGCAAAAAAATGCTTTCCCAATATATCCTAATACTATAAAATTAGCCAATACAATTCTAATATACCAAAGAGAAATTCCAAATTTACAATACTATACCACTCACCCAGACTGCATGGGATGAGGCTTCCTGGCTTTATATACACACAGTTAAATAACATAGTATGGAACACACCTGAACTGGTTGGAGTGCTATATTAGAATTGTATTGGCTAATTTTATAGAAGAAATTCTTTACATGTAATAAATATTTATTGTACAGGATTTATTTTCCATCCAGGGTTATCTGGTGTTCTACCCCCTTTGTGACTGCATGGTTTCTATTAATTATTAATTATCTTAATAATATCGTTAGTATCCAATAACAGATATTTTTGGGGTCTATTATTGCTTTTTAATTTTTTAACATATTATTTAATTTCTATAGGTCTATTGTGTTTTAATCAGGAACACACAAGAGAATACAACTCCAAAAGAACAAAGTCAATAACATACTGACTAAAAATGATGAGGAGTATGTAAAGATTTTTAATCTTTCTGATAGGGTCTTTTCAATTAGGGAACTAGAAATTTTAAAAAAAGGTCTGTCTTTCGTGCCCACTAAGGGCCCAAATTCTTTTAATTTATTTATAGACCTCCACAAGTTCATCCGAAAATTGACCCTAAAATGACATTTTGAGAAATCAAAAAAAGAAAGATTAACGCATTTAAATCATTTGGATCCAGTTAAAATAAATGATCAGGATCTGGATGCTATTCTGGCCTAAGAGGAGCTAGCTGATACAAATATATCACTAGATGATAGGAATTTGAATCCAAATTTTGATGATACTGCAACTGATTCACTAACATATGGAAAACATACGGATTTTAAACCACTTTCTACTTATTTTCCAGTTCAGTCTAAGGGAAATTTTATCCCAGTTTTTCGCGAATATGGTGGAAGAAGATCTAACAAATTTATGCAAAAACTACAAAATTAAATAAGACAATTTATCATTTAAAGATAAACAGACCCTTGAAGCTTTAAATAAAGAAAGAGAAATAGTCATAAGAGAGGCAGACAAGGGAGGCAGTATTGTAATTCAAAACAGGACTGATTATATGGCAGAAGCCTATAGGCTTTCAAATGATACAGTCACCTATAGAAAGATACAATCTGATCCTACGGAGATATTCCTTAGGAAATATAAATCATTGCTTGATGCTGCCAAATATCATAAAGTTTTGAATGAAAACGAGTGGAAATTTCTTGATAAAAAATATCAGAAAATGGCAGTATTTTATCATTTGCCTAAAATTCATAAACATGCTTCATGCCCACCAGGTAGACCAATCGTCTCTGGTATTGGTTCTATGACCACGAAACTTTCTAAATTTGTAGATACTTATCTGCAGCCGCTTGTGCCTCTGTTAAAATCATTTCTAAAGGATACGCCTCATACCCTTCAAAGAGTTTCTAACATAGATTGGGAACCAGATTTCAAGTGGGTCTCACTCGACGTGAGTGCATTATATACAAACATCCCACATAATTTGGGTTTAAAGGCTATTAAATTTTGGTTAGACTCTAAAACTACTCTAGAGAATACTCGTAAAGAATTTCTTTTGGAATCTATTAAATTTATTTTGGAAAGAAACTATTTTTTTTTTATTTTTTTTATTTCAAAAAGGCTTTATTAAGAAAAATAAAACAAACATGGTACAGAATGACATGCCATAATCCATTACAAGTTATGGAAAAAGATGAGCAAAGGAAAAATCTGTTATCTAACAGGAAAGTAACCCATATGTAAATCTGACTTTTATAAGGCATACATTCTATTTAGTTAGGTATTCTCATCATACCATTAACGTAACCTTTTATAATAGGTTAAATTTACAAACTTGAAAATTACTCAAGATTAATATTAAAGTTCACTAACAACCATTCCTACAAAGTAGAAGAAAACAAAAAAAACAAAAAAAACCTTAAAAATAAAGGAAGGAGAGGGAATAGGGGGAGGGGGGGGAGGGGGGGAGAGGGGGGGGGGGGTGAGAGAGAAATGGGGGGGGGGGGAGGTATCCGACTAGGCTATGACCCTACATGTTGAATGACTTAGTATTCTAGGGTGGATTGTGCAGAGAGTAGAGGAGTGAATGCCAATAAAACTGAATGTTGTGATAGAGCTCCAGGCTACCATTTTTGTAATAAGAATATTCCTCTATTGAAAGGAGTTCAGACGTGTTAGTTAACCAATCCTGCACCGTGGGCACCTCTAAGGATTTCCACTTGCGGGCAATAAGCAGCCTGGTGCTGTTAAGGCAATATTGGAGAAGTTTCCATCTAATCTTGCACCCCTTACCCGGTTTGTAGCTAAATAGTGCCGTGAGAGGTGATAGGCTAAACTGATCTCCCATTAACATTTTTATGTAGTTCGTTATATCCTTCCAGAAAGGGAGCAGTTTAGGGCAGTGCCACCAGATATGAGCCATCGTGCCAGGAGACCCACAGCCCCTCCAGCAAGTCACAATAGTGTTGGGGTAAATATGTTTAAGCCTGTCTGGGGTAAGATACCATCGGTACAAAATTTTATGATTCATTTCCAATATTCTGGGGGAGGATGACGATTTAGAGAAGTGATAAAATATGTTATCCCATTGTTCTTTAGATATGGGGAGACCAAGGTCCACTTGCCAGTGGGAGTCATAGGATGAGGGGGGTAGTGTAAGGGTTGTGTCTAGTAATTTTTTGACTATCGAAAGTGACCCTCTAGGAACAGTCCCTTCATAGCAGAATCGCTTGAAGCGTGTAAGTTCTCTCAGCAGATCCCTTTTATGGGGTGAAGATCTCAACAGGTGTGATAGTTGGGCATATTTTAACCACTGATAGAAGACCCCCCCCCCTTTAGTGTCCTTTAGTTGTGTTCTTAGTTTCAGGGTTCCCCTGTCAGTCAGGCAAGTGAAGGGAATTGTCTGGGTTGTGTCTATGTGGCCTGGTTCAGCAGGGATTATCCCCCCGCTGAATTCTGCGTTCATTGGGACTGGGGTCATGGGAGATACAAATGTGGAAATTCCCTTATTTTTGGACCTAATTGTATCCCATGTCCGGAAAATATGGGAGTATTAGTGATATCCTAGCCGGTGTGGGTCTACAACTAGGTTTAATCCAACATAGTGGGCCAATATAAGAAGTGCCTAATAGATGTGAGTCAATGTGTGTCCAATCCTTTGTTGGGGTACAGTCATGCCACTCCCACACCCTCTGTAGTGATACCGCTTTGTAGTATTGAGAAATCAGAGGTACTCCTAGGCCTCCCCCCCCTAGTGGCTTCATTAAGACTCTTTTGCTTATGCTGGGTTTAATATTCCCCCATATGAAGGAGTTTATTACTGATTGAATTTGAGTCAAATATGATTCGGGTAAATGTACCGGGGCGGCCTGAAGGATATATATGATCTGGGGAAGAGTAGTCATTTTAACCGCTTGAATCCTACCCCACCAGGATATGGGTTTGGCTTGCCAGGTATCAAGGTCTTTCTTGATCTTATGTAAGAGGGGTAGGTAATTGTATTTAAATATTTTGTCGACAATTGGGGTTATGCATATTGTGGTGACATTTTATGATAAAATGTCACCACACATATTCCTAGGTATTTAATTTTGTCGTGTATAAGTCTATAGGGACAAAAAGTCTCAAGGGCTTCGAAATCGCCTTTTCACATATTAATATTGAGGATTTCCGATTTTTGGGTGTTTATTAGAAAGTTGGAGTGTTTCCCGAAAATTTCAAATTCCTCCAGTAGATGGGGCAGGGAGTCAGATGGGTGTGAGAGCAGTGTAAGGACATCGTCGGCGTAAAGAGTGATTTTGTACTTATTGTCTCCTAATTGTAAACCAGTAATCATGGGGTTGTTCCTGACATGGGACGCTAAAACTTCGATAGAGATAGCGAATAATAGAGGAGACAGGGGACACCCCTGTCTCGTTCCATTTCGTATGTTAAAGCTATCCGATAAGGTACCGTTTGCTCGAACCTTCGCTGTGGGGAGGGTATATAGGCTGAGGATCCTTTGGATCATAGTGGGGCCTATGCCAAAAGCTTTCAGACTACATTTTAAAAAGTTCCAGTCCAGCCGGTCAAACGCTTTTTCAGCGTCTGTAGAGATCAAAATAGATGGGATGTTGGACCGGCTGGACTGTTCAATCAACTGTAGGACTCTGATAGTATTATCACGGGCCTCTCTTTTTGGAATTAAACCAGATTGATCTGCATGGATAATTTGGGGAAGTACCTGATTAAGTCTAGTGGCAAGAATTTTGGTGTATATTTTCAAATCTGAGTTCAAGAGGGAAATTGGCCTGTAATTACTCACTAATGTGGGGTCTTTGCCAGGTTTGGGTATTACTGAAATATGTGCCTCGAGGAAGCTCTTGGACCATTGTGTACCCTCATCTATGGATTGAAACAATGATGTGAGATAAGGAGTTAATAAGTTCCTAAACTGTTTGTAGTACATGTTGGTAAAGCCATTAGGGCCTGGGCTTTTATGGGAAGGTAGGGACTTTATGGCTGTTAGCACCTCTTGGGGTGAAATGGGGTTATCTAATGCCTCAGAGATGTCTTTATGAATGCGTGGGAGATTGGCGGCTGCAATGTACTGTTCTGTAGCCGAGGGGGCATTTGCCAAGTGTGGTGGGGGCAAGTTATAAAGGTTACTATAGTATTTCTTAAATTTATCCACTATCGATAGGCTGCTTACAGCGTGATTCCCTGACTCGTCAATTATTTTATGAACATATGAGTTAAGCTTGTTTTCTTTCAGGGTTCTAGCGAGTGATGGGCCTATTTTGTTTGATCTGGCTAAATAGGTTTTCTTAAGGAATATGGCTCTAGACTGCGCTGCTGCATATAATAATTGATTAAGTTCGTTCCTAGACTGTCTGAGTTGGTTGGAAAGGGATATATCCCAGGGAGCCGCTTGATGCTGCCTCTCCAGTGTGCGTATGGTCTGTAATATACTATCATGGCCAGTTCTAAATTGTTTCCTCAGACTAGCTTTATGCTTGATAAATTCACCTCTCAACACGGTTTTATGGGCCTCCCAAAGGATGTGGGGTGAAGTATCCTCTACACTATTAAGTCTAAAATATTCCTTTATTGTATCTGCGAGTTGTTTGTTTAGGGCTTCATTTTTAAGTAGGGACTCATCAAGTCTCCAAACAAATTGGGATAGGGGTGATTCCGACCATCGTACCTTTAAAGAAACCATAGCATGGTCTGACCAAGGAGTTGAAGTTATGTCAACATCACTAACCCTATCGTAGAGAAGCTGGTCCACAAAAATATAATCAATTTGGGAATATGTTCTGTGGGGATTTGAAAGGAAAGTGTATGTGTTTTGCAAGGGATGTTTAGTTCTCCACGTGTCTATTAATGTTAACTGTTGGAGCAAAGATATGGTATCAGAAATTGTTTTAGGTGAGACGCAGCTGCGGCCGGAAGAGCAATCCAGCGAAGGATCTAGTACTAAGTTGCAGTCCCCTGCTAATATCAAGGGGCCCATTTGGTGTGTGAGGATCTGGCACCTTAGAGTGTGAAAGAATTTAGCTTGTTTAGTGTTAGGGGCGTATATTGGTCAGAGTGATTGGGCGGTTATGGAGGAGACCTGTTACTATGAGCCACCTACCCCCCTGGGTCTGCTTCTACCTTATTAACTTGAAACAGGGTGTTTCTGTGAAATAAAATCCCCCCCCCCCAGCTTTCTTCGTGTTGTGAGCAAAGTATCCTACTGGAAAATTTCTATCGTAAATGAAGGTGGGGAATCTTTGGGAAAATGGGTCTCCTGTACAAAGACAATGTCTGCCCGTGTCCTTTTAAACCAGGCTAAGGCTACAGAGTGTTTAGTTGGAGAGTTTAGCCCCTTAATGTTTTGTGTAACTATCTGTAGAGTTTGGGAAGTCATGAGCTAAAAGGTGAGGTAGCTCTGATGGTATGTGTCTGTTGAGTGGGAATGGTATGTGATACTGTGTCTAAGGAAATCCATGTGAATCGGGTGGGGCTTACCTGACAGTTGGAGTGTCCATCCTTGTTGTGAACCCAGTCGGACCAAGGGAGAGGAGATAGGAAAGGGAAATGTAGGAAATCACATAAGTCTATAAAAGTTCTGGAATGGTAAAAAACAAAGAGAAGTATCAGTTCTTTAGACATATCATAGAGACTTAGATTCAATGTTTTCAACAATGTTAAACTGATAAAACAAAAAAAAATAGAGGAAACAAAAATACATTTCCTGAAAAAAAATTCTTAAGGAGGAAAAAGTGACTGCTACAGCTCATGGTAGCAGGTCGGCTATCTAACACATTAAGAACGTGGAAAAAACAACATTAACATATTAACACAATATTACTGAATAGGTATACATTGCAGCTATTTCCCTGGCTACTGTTAGACTGTAAATACTTAGAGTCCATAAGCATATTTAGAAAACTTTGTGAAGTTATAACATGAACCATAGGAATAAGGCAAAGTATTAATTCAAGTGTTCCCCTCCTGATCTGGATGCAAACTTTTAGTAGACAGTTTACTGCGTTTGGGACGAGTCACCCTACTCCATTCCTGGCGCGGAGGTCTCCGCTCCAGGGGTTCTGGGGCAAAGTCTTGGGTTGTGGGTAGGTCCGGGGGTTTAATTCCAAGTTGGGAGCAAAAATCTTCAAGGTCCTCCTGTGTTCTGTAGGTTACTGTAGAATTATTTTTCACAACTCTCAAACAGAAGGGAAATCCCCAACGATAAGGGATCTTCATTTCCCTTAAAAGAAGTGTAAGGGGCTTAATTTCTCTTCTCTTGGCTAAAGTCATTTGACTAAGGTCCGCAAAGAACTGAAGGGCATGACCTTCAAAAGATACTGGGGCTTGTTTCCTGGCCGCAGATAGAATGTTCTCCTTCTCCCTAAAGCTAGTGAATTTGAGGATAACATCCCTTGGAGGGGCAGGTTCTTTGGGAGGAGGCCGAAGGGCACGATGAAATCTGTCCAGTTGAAATACAATAGGAGCCCCTGTTTGATTGTTGTCACTTATTAACTCGTTGAACAGCTTCTGGAGATATGGCAGCAGATCTGCAGACTTGACGGATTCTGGGATACCCCTGATCCGGATGTTTTGGCGTCTACCCCTATTGTCCAGATCTTCGACCTGATCTTGAAGCTGTTGAATAAGAGTAGACTTTTGAGAGGTGTGACGTATTTGCTGATCCAAAATTCTATCACTATGCTCTACTTCTTCCTCTAGGTGCATAATTCTGCTACCTATCTCATTTATTTCTTTTTTCACCTCTGAGAGACTTGAGTTTATCATAGAGCTGACTTGAGTGATAAAGTTAGTAAAATCTTCCTTGGAGGGGAGTGCCATTATATCTGCTTTTGTAAGAGTGGTGTCTTCCCCCGGTGCATTATCAGCCTCAGGTTGATTTGTGTCTGATTCCTGTGGTTTGGGAGTGGGGTTCAGCAAAGGGTTTTCCATATTTTTAAAAAAGGAATGCACTTTAGATGTTGGCGGAGCAGGACCCTTACCGGATCTCTCTGATCTGGGCTCTTTCTTAGAAGCCATGAAAAGGCCAAAGTAGAAGGAGATAATATCTGCTTCACTGTCACTGCACCAGAGAGGATTGTATGTCACACTGCAAAATCCTAGTGTGTGCCAGGGTGTCTAGGACAGTTGGGGAAATAATGAATAGGCTGTATAGTCTCTGGCCATTTGAGTTCATCAAGTGTAAGGCACGTGTGGGAGAGAGTACACCCTCGCTACTAAACAGTAAAGATGCTTATGGATATCACGTTCTCAATTACAGAGGAGTTCATATTAGTCATGGAACACGTTAATTTCAAGATGTAACATATAAGAACAGGTCCCGCCACTTCATTTCACTTTTGTGCAGAGAGGGTGGCAAGTGGCGCTATGTGAAGGGTTTATTAGTTTCATTATAAAGGCCGCGCCGTAATTAGGAAGTCCACAACCATAAGAGCTGAGGGTTATCTTTCCCCCTGAGGATATATAGTTATTATGACCAGGGGCCGGCATTGAGATTAATGGAGGTTTTTGCCCATGCTATCGTGTAATGACAGATATGCGCTTACGTGTGGAGCAGCGGTGTTCACAGATCTGCTTTCACTTCAGCGGAGCCCGGTGTCCGGTAGCAGCTTTACTTCACTCTGTGCTATGGTCAATCCGATGTCTAGCGATCACTCAAACAGGTACCTACAGCCGGGTATGTTGACAGGTAGGAGCCTAAAGGAAGTGCGGGTACGAGCCATGCGGTCTGCCGCTCTGATCTGAGTAAGTTTCTGTCCTGTGCTCGATTTTACAGCAATGATAGGTATGATTGCGGTCAGCAGGTGCTCCGATGTCCCAAGCTTTCAATTTGTAGACCCTTTAAGTCGTTTTCCAGCCGGTTAGATGGACATTAAGCCAACCTCACTCCGGAGCTCTAACAACCTGCAGCCATCTTGGTGCAGGCTAGCTCCGCCTCCGAAACTATTTTTGTTTTAATGAAGAGTTATTCCTACAGGTTAGCGGAACTGCGATGGGCACGAAATTTGCAACCAGTTTCGCTAACCTGTATATGGGATTTTGGGAAGAACTACAGATTTGGGCAAATAATCCATTCTCTGATAATATAGTTACATGGATGAGATTTTTAGATGACGTTCTACTCATCTGGAAAGGTGATAATGAATCCCTTAAAGAGTTTATAAATCATATTAACTCTAACGAGTACAACCTCAAGTTTACATATAAAGTAAGCTGTGATGAAATTGAATTTCTAAATCTTATTTTATATCTTAAAAAGAACACAATCCTTAGTAAGCTGTATAAAAAACCAACCAATAGTAATGGTTACCTGCACGCTAAAAGTTGCCATAACCCTAGTTGGGTAAAGAATATTCATTATGGCCAATTTCAGCGTGTCAGTAGAAATTGCAGCAAAATAGAGGATTTTGAAAAAGAAGCATCAACTTTGAGAAATAAATTCAAGTCCAAGGGATACTCCAACAAAATAATTGATTCAGCTTATAACAGAGCAAAGGATTTGAACAGGGAGGTATTACTTTTTGGGGAAAATCATATCTCACAATCAGAAGAAACAAGACTCGTTAAAGGACTGGAAATTAATGAGAATAAGAAGAAAAAGGATTTTGGGGTAAGTATGATCACAACCTATAGCGAGGGAGCAATAGATATTAAAAATTTATTTAAGAAGCATTGGCATATTCTGAAAAAAGACAATCTTTTAGATGATGTCACTAGTAAAGGACCAAACGTGGTCTTCAGGAAAAATAAAAACTTAAAGTCTATGCTAGCTCCAAGCAGATTGAAAAAACCTATTATCAAGCAAAATTGGCTAGAAAAAAAGATCTATTGGCTTCTTTAAATGTAATAGGGCAAATTGTATGTCATACAGTCACCACTACTCAGGAAATAGAGTGACTAAAAAAGTTATCTCAAATTCTAACAATAAAGAAGTGGAGATAAATGCACTTGTGAACTGCAGATCAGAATTCGTTGTGTATCTACTTCAATGTGGGTGTGGCCTACAATACATAGGCTGCACAACACGCCCCTATAAAAAGCGCTTGTTAGAACATATAACTAACATCAAAAATGGTGAAAAATCCCACAATCTTTCTGTACATTATATGCACTTTCATAATAAAGATCCCTCTTGTCTAAGAGGCACAATCATTAAATTTATTGCAGCTGTGCCCAATGAAGACAGAGAATTGGCCCTAAGAAAACTTGAAACATATTGGATCCATACATTGGATACCAAGATACCAAGGGGTCTAAATAAAGACATTGATTTGGCAGCTTTTCTGGTATAATTACATTCTGAATTTATTGTCCACCTTAAAAAGGCTGCTTCTTGTTTTTAGCTGTATAATATGTATTTTAATTTACTAATATACGTAATTTTTCTATTTTTGTAATAACATCTAATATTTTTATCATTTTAAATATTTATTAGCTTTTGAATATGTATATGTATGTTGAATTTTAAATTTAAATTATAAATACTTATTTTTAAGCGTATATGTATACATTCTAATTTCAATCAAATATGTTTCCATTTTCCATTTTCTATTATGTGCTCCATGCAGTCACTGCTCCTGTTACATTTATCATATGTAATTTTATATCTATTTATCAATTGTATTATGTCCTTCGAAATTTAAACTTTAAGTAGTCACCCTTATTTGTTATTTTTATCTTTGATCTTGTGCTGTATCTTCATTCATTGCGCAATCTGTCCACCTTAAATATCTGGGATAGTACTCATAGCTAGATCACATGATTATTACATGTGACTTTTTGGGCCAATCACGCAAGTGAATGAACATCCAATGACCGGTCGGGAATTACGCCCAATCAGAAAGCGAGAATTACGCTCTAACAAACACACAGCCGGTTTTAAAACATTGTATCCATGCTCATGTAAGTTATTTCGTACTTCTATCCCTCTGAGGAAGAAGGAGACTTTGAAACGCGTCAGGGACGCTGTGCGGATACATTTGAGTTTACTGAGGTTATCTGTATGATTTAATTGCCACTGTTGTTGCTTTTGGGCTTTTACTTACCTCATATCGATTGAGGTTTTTAAGTGTGAGTGGGCTGACTTTTGGTGTCCTGTAATGTGGGGGTATTGAATAAAGACATACTTCACTATCTTGGGACCCTTGTTTGTGTTTCCTTTCACATATGATGAGCCATCAAATTCTCCAGTGAGGATCGTATATACCGCCTCAGCATACAGCACTTTGTGATTCACCTCCAGGCTGCTGCTTTAACGAATCAGTTGAACGGAACTGCAGATGCCTATGAGGATTTTTTCTGAAGGGTGATTACTTACCTCATATCGATTGAGGTCCTTTAAAGTAAGTGTTTAGATATAGGGGAGATTTCATCCCTGTAAATATTATTATACTTCTATAGAAGACTGGCACAGAACAAAAGACTTTTATACATTTTCATCTAGTGAAGGCATAGTGGGAGCCTCCACGCAATTATTTAGTTCAACTGCCTATCTTCAGAGTTCAACTATCTTATGGACATTATTATTTGTTTAAATACATTTATTGTTACTCGCAATTAATTTTGCCTGTTTTTTATGATTTTTTTTATGATTTTTATTTTATTCACTTTGTTTATGTTTACTTATATGACATCAGGATAGCGCAGTATTCTCATCTTTTTGTCTATATATATATATATATATATATATATATATATATGTATACATCTATACCTATATATAATCATTTATATATATATATATATATATATATATATATATATATATATATTAGCGCTGCGGAATCTGTTGGCGCTCTACAAATAACCGATAATAATAATAATAATATATATATATATATATATATATATACATGATTATATATAGGTATAGATGTATATATATATACACTGTGTATATATATATATATATATATATATATATATATATATATATATATATATATATATATATATATACTGTGTATATATATACAGAATATATATAAAATCAGGTATAGAACATTGGAATGCAAAATATTAATATTTTCATGTCATGTTAGTGCACTTGAGAATATGCGTTCGGGTTAGCGTGTGAGTAGGGTGTTCGTTTTTTTGCTCCATTGACTTCTATTGGAGGAATAGGTTAACACGCATGCAATATTCTATGTTCTGCTTTTTTGTGTGCATGGGATTAGCGCACAAGCGAATACTTTTTACTTTCAACTTGTAATACCAGTGCTACCCGACACGCGGGAGTGCTAAATAGTGCTCCACTCATAATTTTGCCTTTCATTGACATAATTACATGAACTATGTTGAAACATTACATCTGTATTCATAATTTCCTCTTAATTTTATAGCCACTTAAAAATGACGAATACACATGACTTTGCATTACTTTATTAATGTAAATTTTATGATCTTGAATTCAATGTTTGAGTAAAAATATATTTCTGCAAATAAAGATCTAATAAAATTTTTTATTTGTGAACTAAAAGATAATTAATTTAATTGCAGCATTTAGTTCAGTTTACAATATTTCTAAATGTTATTTATTCAAATCCAAAAAGCTTCTCACAAATATAAATTATTACATTTTCTGTGATATTTATTGGTTAAACTTTTAAGATTTTAAATGAATATCATTGATTTCATGAGAGATAAGACATAAAGGCCTTTGATAAAAGGAGTAGCTCCAATATTTTTTTCTTGTAAATAAATTCACATAGTTTGGGATCACAGAGGAGGGAGTATTTGCAATGCATTGCATATTCATTTCCTAGGATTATAATGTGTTTGATAGAAAGACTGATGACTTGGGTCTAGATTACGATTGGTGCGCTAACTGTTGTGCAAGAGCGAAGAGGAGTTTATTGAGGTTCTTTGCGCACATTGGAATTAGCGTATATATTAAAAGTTGAAAGTAAATGCATTTGCTCGAGCACAGTTGAATTTAACGCTTGTTGGGATAACGCAACTTCAAAGTTCTGGTTAACTGTTACAGTCTCCTCATGTGTACAGCTTTGCTCACTTCCGGTAACTCCGCGGCAACCAGTCCACGGAACTGCGCAGACATGAGTAGTGCTACGGAGGTCCTTGAGGGCCAACAGGAAAAAACAAAATAATAAATACATAGATAAAGCTATTTTCAAGAGTCACAAAAGTATTATTATCAACAGTTGCAAATGATTAACCCTTAGTCTATCTTTATCAATATTTCTGTATTACAGATAGCATTGAAAGTCCAGTTGGGTGTTCAGCCCTTTGGGATCAAAGTATCTAATATAAAGATTACAATTTAAAGCCCTTCTGTAGAAGCATTCTTTCCCTGTCACCTCCTCTGCTCAGAGGGGGCATATGATCAATTATAATATTCCTTAGATCTGACTAGGAATATTTATGCACCACAAAGAGTCTTGACACAAGTTGCTTCCAGTATTAAGTGCAGTGTGTATAGCAGACCAGTGGATAGCCATACAAGTACAGAGGTCATCTTGGGATTTTCCTATATATTGACCATCAGGACCCTAAAGGTTAAACCATTGCCCTAGACATATCAGTGGAGTGTTTACTGCAATAAGATGTCACAACAAACAGAGACCACACAGGGTGACAATGAAGTACAGGGAGCCAATGTTTTTCATTTTACATAGCTGGATGCTACACAGATTAGATTTGATGAAATAATTATCAAAGCAAAGCATGAGCAGCCTGACCAACTTATTAATCACTTATTGAAACTTAAAAAGTGTGGCCTTAACTTTAAGATGCACAGCCGAGATTTATCAGAGTACCACAGAAAAATGTATATACATTTTTCACATTAAAAATATCCCAACAATAGGGTGAAAAAATGCAGATTTCTTCAGGAAGTGGTGTGGCATCTGTAATAAATGTTCTTAAGACCTTTTGTTATCAGTGATTGAAGAAGTCAGCCTTACCTTAAAACAGATGGATGAGGAAATCAAGTTGTTTAAAACTAATCATCTACAAAAGCTTGAGCCAGGTAACTGGCTTGAAAAAATGAAACAATAATTGGATGAATATGAATCTGAACTTGTAGCATTTAAAGAACATAAATGGGAGGCTGTCACAATGGATTGCAGAGAGAAACGCATATATAAATGGCTATTGGGGCAGAAGAGAGGAGATTCTTATATAGGAACAGACGTTCCCGTGTCAATAAGCCTAGATCTCTGGTGACTGTGAACAGCTCTGGCTATAGTTCGGATAATGATAATATCAGCACCTGAGATGAGTACAACAGAAGGGAAACCTCCAATAGTTATGGCAACAAGGTAAAAAAAACATATACGGGCAAAAGGTTACACTCAAGAAAAGGTCAGTATAAGAATAAAAGACAAACTGCCGAGAACTTGGCGGAGACAGTGACTGAGAGTATTATTGTGAATTTGAGTAGTCATCACGGACAGCAGCAGAGAGAGGAATCCTGGAGAAGGGCTTTCAATTTGTACCAACTAATAGGACTGATGACTTTTCATTTCAAGCTGATCTGTATAAATTCTTTATAAATCTGTATAAAAACAGGCTCTCTCCAAAGAATGCTGAATCTCCAGTAACGATTGTCTACGGAGTGCTCGTGAAAAAATAGACACAATGACAGCCATCAGATCACTCGACTAGGGCAAATGCTGTTTTTATACAACACTGAATCTCCGGCAATGGAAATGGGTGAATGCATACCCCAGGAGCTAATGAATAGTGAGGAGTTTGGTAAAAGGTTAATGGAATCATGCTTCCTCGGGAAATGACTGTGTTTGGCTGAGAAAAGTCTTGCATATATTCTGTAAATAGTGTATACTACATAGGATGATGCTGCAAGTGTGCTTACCTTCTAGCTATGCCTGCTTCACAAATAGTTAAGTGATTTAGGATATATCGGTCATAAGTGCTTCTAGAAAAAGCTGAATTGAGATTTTTTTGTGTGCATTTATTGACCACAAAGTTTTTTAAATAAGCGTAAACACAGCACTGCAGCATATCTGTCTATGCCACTGAAACAATGATACCTTTTACTAGGATTTTTGTTAATAAAATTATATTGAAAAATGCTATCAATTAAAATTGAAATCCATTGAAACAAATGTCAGTGTTGCCAAATATATCTATTCAAGCTAATATTTTTTCTTAAGAAAGAATTGTAAAAATGTAGTTTATACCATGAGTATAGTTACATATAAACATTCTTTCAGCTTTTAGAATTCTATCAACCAATCAGAATTAAGGTAGAAAAAATCCTATTGACTGTTGCAATCAGCCAATAGGATTGAGCTTGCATTCTATGGCTATTCCAATCAGCCAATAGAATGCGAGCTCAATCCTATTGGCTGATTGGATCAGCCAATAGGATTGAAGTTCAATCCTATTGGCTGATTGCTACACAAATAGGATTTTTAAACCTTAATTCTGATTGGCTGAATTCTATCAGCCAGTCGGAATCTAAGGGACTCCATCTTGGATGTCTTGAAGATGGACCCGCTCTGCGCCGGATGGATGAAGATAGAAGATGCCGTCTGGGTGAAGACTTCTGCGGGCTAGGATGAAGACTTCGGCCGGCTTCTTGGAGGACTTCTTGCCGCTTCAATGAAGACTTCTCCCGGCTTCTTGGAGGATGGATGTTGGATCTTCAAAACTGTAAGTCGATCTTCAGGGGTTAGTGTTAGGATTTTTTAAGGGTTTATTGGGTGGGTTTTATTTTTAGATTAGGGTTTTGGGCTGCAAAAGAGCAAAATGCCCTTTTAAGGTCAATGCCCATCCAAATAACCTTTTCAGGGCAATGGGGAGCTTAGTTTTTTTAGTAAGCTTTTTATTTGGGGGGTTGGTTGTGTGGGTGGTGGGTTTTACTGTTGGGAGGGTATTTGTATTTTTTTTTTACAGGTAAAATAGCGTATTACTTTGGGGCAATGCTTTTAAGGGCTATTTGTAGTTTATTGTAGGTTAGGTTTTTTTTTTATTTCTCCAACATTGGTGTGTCCGGTCCATGGCGTCATCCTTACTTGTGGGAATATCTCTTCCCCAACAGGAAATGGCAAAGAGTCCCAGCAAAGCTGGCCATATAGTCCCTCCTAGGCTCCGCCCACCCCAGTCATTCTCTTTGCCGTTGCACAGGCAACATCTCCACGGAGATGGTTAAGAGTATGTGGTGTTTAGTTGTAGTTTTTTATTCTACTATCAAGAGTTTGTTATTTTAAAATAGTGCTGGTATGTACTATTTACTCTGAAACAGAAAAAGATGAAGAATTCTGTTTGTGAGAGGAAGATGATTTTAGCAGACAGTAACTAAAATCCTTTGCTGTTTCCACATAGGACTGTTGAGATGAAGTAACTTCAGTTGGGTAAAACAGTTAGCAGACTTTTCTGCTTAAGGTTTGACTAGCCATATTTCTAACAAGACTGTGTAATGCTGGAAGGCTGTCTTTTCCCCTCATGGGGACCGGTAAGCCATTTTCTTAGTCTCAAGCAGAATAAAGGGCTTAATATGGGCTATAAAACTGGTAGACACTTTTATGGGCAAAATCGATTGCTTTATTTGGGCATTTTATACATGTTTATGCTGGTATTTCACACTTATAAACTTGGGGAACGTTTTTTAACGTCAGGCACTATGTTAGACACCTTTTCCAGTCAGGAAGGGCCTTCCCAGTTGTAGGCTGAGCCTCATTTTCGCGCCATTACTGCGCAGTTGTTTTTGAGAGCAAGACATGCAGATGCATGTGTGACAATCTGAAGATAGTTAGAAAAGTTCCTAGAAGGCGTCATTTGGTATCGTATTCCCCTCTGGGCTTGGTAAAGTCGCAGCAAAGGCTGTAGCTGGGACAGTAGAGGGGTTAAAACTGTAACCGGCTCCGGTTTCGTTATTTTAAGGGTTAAAGCTCTGAAAATTGGTGTGCATTATTTTTAATGCTTTAAGATACTGTGGTGAAATTTTGGTAAATTTTGAACAATTCCTTCATATTTTTTCGCATATTCAGTAATAAAGTGTGCTCTGTTTAAAATTTAAAGAGACAGTAACGGTTTTGTTTTAAAACGGTTTTTGTGCTTTACTGACAAGTTTAAGCCTGTTTAACATGTCTGTGCCTTCAGATAAGCTATGTTCTATATGTATGAAAGTCAATGTGTCTCCCCCTTCTAAATTATGTGATAATTGTGCCAAAGCGTCCAAACAAAGTAAGGACAGTACTGTCACAGATAATGAAGTTGCCCAAGATGATTCCTCAGATGAAGGGAGTAGACATGGTTCTACATCATCTCCTTCTGTGTCTACACCAGTTTTGCCCACGCAGGAGGCCCCTAGTACTTCTAGCGCGCCAATGCTTATTACCATGCAACAATTGACGGCTGTAATGGATAACTCCATAGCAAATATTTTATCCAAAATGCCTGCATATCAGAGAAAGCGCGATTGCTCTGTTTTAAACACTGAAGAGCAGGAGGGCGCTGATGATAATTGTTCTGTCATACCCTCACACCAATCTGAAGGGGCCATGAGGGAGGTTTTGTCAGATGGGGAAATTTCAGATTCAGGAAAAATTTCCCAACAGGCTGAACCTGATGTTGTGACATTTAAATTTAAATTAGAACATCTACTCTGGATGATTGTGACAACCTGGTCATTCCAGAAAAATTATGCAAGATGGACAAGTTCCTAGAGGTTCCGGTGCACCCCGACGCTTTTCCTATACCCAAGCGGGTGGCGGACATAGTGAATAAGGAGTGGGAGAAGCCCGGCATACATTCTTTCAGCTTTTAGAATTCTATCAGCCAATCAGAATTAAGGTAGAAAAAATCCTATTGACTGTTGCAATCAGCCAATAGGATTGAGCTTGCATTCTATTGGCTATTCCAATCAGCCAATAGAATGCAAGCTCAATCCTATTGGCTGATTGGATCAGCCAATAGGATTGAAGTTCAATCCTATTGGCTGATTGCTACACAAATAGGATTTTTTAAACCTTAATTCTGATTGGCTGAATTCTATCAGCCAATCGGAATCTAAGGGACTCCATCTTGGATGTCTTGAAGATGGACCCGCTCTGCGCCGGATGGATGAAGATAGAAGATGCCGTCTGGGTGAAGACTTCTGCGGGCTAGGATGAAGACTTCGGCCGGCTTCTTGGAGGACTTCTTGCCGCTTCAATGAAGACTTCTCCCGGCTTCTTGGAGAATGGATGTTGGATCTTCAAAACTGTAAGTCGATCTTCAGGGGTTAGTGTTAGGATTTTTTAAGGGTTTATTGGGTGGGTTTTATTTTTAGATTAGGGTTTTGGGCTGCAAATGAGCAAAATGCCCTTTTAAGGTCAATGCCCATCCAAATACCCTTTTCAGGGCAATGGGGAGCTTAGTTTTTTTAGTAAGCTTTTTATTTGGGGGGTTGGTTGTGTGGGTGGTGGGTTTTACTGTTGGGAGGGTATTTGTATTTTTTTTTACAGGTAAAATAGCTGATTACTTTGGGGCAATGCTTTTAAGGTCTATTTGTAGTTTATTGTAGGTTAGGTTTTTTTTTTATTTCTCCAACATTGGTGTGTCCGGTCCATGGCGTCATCCTTACTTGTGGGAATATCTCTTCCCCAACTGGAAATGGCAAAGAGTCCCAGCAAAGCTGGCCATATAGTCCCTCCTAGGCTCCGCCCACCCCAGTCATTCTCTTTGCCATTGCACAGGCAACATCTCCACGGAGATGGTTAAGAGTATGTGGTGTTTAGTTGTAGTTTTTTTATTCTACTATCAAGAGTTTGTTATTTTAAAATAGTGCTGATATGTACTATTTACTCTGAAACAGAAAAAGATGAAGAATTCTGTTTGTGAGAGGAAGATGATTTTAGCAGACAGTAACTAAAATCCTTTGCTGTTTCCACATAGGACTGTTGAGATGAAGTAACTTCAGTTGGGGGAAACAGTTAGCAGACTTTTCTGCTTAAGGTATGACTAGCCATATTTCTAACAAGACTGTGTAATGCTGGAAGGCTGTCTTTTCCCCTCATGGGGACCGGTAAGCCATTTTCTTAGTCTCAAGCAGAATAAAGGGCTTAATATGGGCTATAAAACTGGTAGACACTTTTATGGGCAAAATCGATTGCTTTATTTGGGCATTTTATACATGTTTATGCTGGTATTTCACACTTATAAACTTGGGGAACGTTTTTTAACATCAGGCACTATGTTAGACACCTTTTCCAGTCAGGAAGGGCCTTCCCAGTTGTAGGCTGAGCCTCATTTTCGCGCCATTACTGCGCAGTTGTTTTTGAGAGCAAGACATGCAGATGCATGTGTGACGATCTGAAGATAGTTGGAAAAGTTCCTAGAAGGCGTCATTTGGTATCGTATTCCCCTCTGGGCTTGGTAAAGTCGCAGCAAAGGCTGTAGCTGGGACTGTAGAGGGGTTAAAACTGTAACCGGCTCCGGTTTCGTTATTTTAAGGGTTAAAGCTCTGAAAATTGGTGTGCAATATTTTTAATGCTTTAAGACACTGTGGTGAAATTTTGGTAAATTTTGAACAATTCCTTCATATTTTTTCGCATATTCAGTAATAAAGTGTGCTCTGTTTAAAATTTAAAGAGACAGTAACGGTTTTGTTTTAAAACGGTTTTTGTGCTTTACTGACAAGTTTAAGCCTGTTTAACATGTCTGTGCCTTCAGATAAGCTATGTTCTATATGTATGAAAGTCAATGTGTCTCCCCCTTCTAAATTATGTGATAATTGTGCCAAAGCGTCCAAACAAAGTAAGGACAGTACTGTCACAGATAATGAAGTTGCCCAAGATGATTCCTCAGATGAAGGGAGTAGACATGGTTCTACATCATCTCCTTCTGTGTCTACACCAGTTTTGCCCACGCAGGAGGCCCCTAGTACTTCTAGCGCGCCAATGCTTATTACCATGCAACAATTGACGGCTGTAATGGATAACTCCATAGCAAATATTTTATCCAAAATGCCTGCATATCAGAGAAAGCGCGATTGCTCTGTTTTAAACACTGAAGAGCAGGAGGGCGCTGATGATAATTGTTCTGTCATACCCTCACACCAATCTGAAGGGGCCATGAGGGAGGTTTTGTCAGATGGGGAAATTTCAGATTCAGGAAAAATTTCCCAACAGGCTGAACCTGATGTTGTGACATTTAAATTTAAATTAGAACATCTACTCTGGATGATTGTGACAACCTGGTCATTCCAGAAAAATTATGCAAGATGGACAAGTTCCTAGAGGTTCCGGTGCACCCCGACGCTTTTCCTATACCCAAGCGGGTGGCGGACATAGTGAATAAGGAGTGGGAGAAGCCCGGCATACATTCTTTCAGCTTTTAGAATTCTATCAGCCAATCAGAATTAAGGTAGAAAAAATCCTATTGACTGTTGCAATCAGCCAATAGGATTGAGCTTGCATTCTATTGGCTATTCCAATCAGCCAATAGAATGCAAGCTCAATCCTATTGACTGATTGGATCAGCCAATAGGATTGAAGTTCAATCCTATTGGCTGATTGCTACACAAATAGGATTTTTTAAACCTTAATTCTGATTGGCTGAATTCTATCAGCCAATCGGAATCTAAGGGACTCCATCTTGGATGTCTTGAAGATGGACCCGCTCTGCGCCGGATGGATGAAGATAGAAGATGCCGTCTGGGTGAAGACTTCTGCGGGCTAGGATGAAGACTTCGGCCGGCTTCTTGGAGGACTTCTTGCCGCTTCAATGAAGACTTCTCCCGGCTTCTTGGAGGATGGATGTTGGATCTTCAAAACTGTAAGTCTATCTTCAGGGGTTAGTGTTAGGATTTTTTAAGGGTTTATTGGGTGGGTTTTATTTTTAGATTAGGGTTTTGGGCTGCAAAAGAGCAAAATGCCCTTTTAAGGTCAATGCCCATCCAAATACCCTTTTCAGGGCAATGGGGAGCTTAGTTTTTTTAGTAAGCTTTTTATTTGGGGGGTTGGTTGTGTGGGTGGTGGGTTTTACTGTTGGGAGGGTATTTGTATTTTTTTTTACAGGTAAAATAGCTGATTACTTTGGGGCAATGCTTTTAAGGTCTATTTGTAGTTTATTGTAGGTTAGGGTTTTTTTTATTTCTCCAACATTGGTGTGTCCGGTCCATGGCGTCATCCTTACTTGTGGGAATATCTCTTCCCCAACAGGAAATGGCAAAGAGTCCCAGCAAAGCTGGCCATATAGTCCCTCCTAGGCTCCGCCCACCCCAGTCATTCTCTTTGCCATTGCACAGGCAACATCTCCACAGAGATGGTTAAGAGTATGTGGTGTTTAGTTGTAGTTTTTTTATTCTACTATCAAGAGTTTGTTATTTTAAAATAGTGCTGGTATGTACTATTTACTCTGAAACAGAAAAAGATGAAGAATTCTGTTTGTGAGAGGAAGATGATTTTAGCAGACAGTAACTAAAATCCTTTGCTGTTTCCACATAGGACTGTTGAGATGAAGTAACTTCAGTTGGGGGAAACAGTTAGCAGACTTTTCTGCTTAAGGTATGACTAGCCATATTTCTAACAAGACTGTGTAATGCTGGAAGGCTGTCTTTTCCCCTCATGGGGACCGGTAAGCCATTTTCTTAGTCTCAAGCAGAATAAAGGGCTTAATATGGGCTATAAAACTGGTAGACACTTTTATGGGCAAAATCGATTGCTTTATTTGGGCATTTTATACATGTTTATGCTGGTATTTCACACTTATAAACTTGGGGAACGTTTTTTAACGTCAGGCACTATGTTAGACACCTTTTCCAGTCAGGAAGGGCCTTCCCAGTTGTAGGCTGAGCCTCATTTTCGCGCCATTAATGTGCAGTTGTTTTTGAGAGCAATACATGCAGATGCATGTGTGACGATCTGAAGATAGTTGGAAAAGTTCCTAGAAGGCGTCATTTGGTATCGTATTCCCCTCTGGGCTTGGTAAAGTCGCAGCAAAGGCTGTAGCTGGGACTGTAGAGGGGTTAAAACTGTAACCGGCTCCGGTTTCGTTATTTTAAGGGTTAAAGCTCTGAAAATTGGTGTGCAATATTTTTAATGCTTTAAGACACTGTGGTGAAATTTTGGTAAATTTTGAACAATTCCTTCATATTTTTTCGCATATCAAGTAATAAAGTGTGCTCTGTTTAAAATTTAAAGAGACAGTAACGGTTTTGTTTTAAAACGGTTTTTGTGCTTTACTGACAAGTTTAAGCCTGTTTAACATGTCTGTGCCTTCAGATAAGCTATGTTCTATATGTATGAAAGTCAATGTGTCTCCCCCTTCTAAATTATGTGATAATTGTGCCAAAGCGTCCAAACAAAGTAAGGACAGTACTGTCACAGATAATGAAGTTGCCCAAGATGATTCCTCAGATGAAGGGAGTAGACATGGTTCTACATCATCTCCTTCTGTGTCTACACCAGTTTTGCCCACGCAGGAGGCCCCTAGTACTTCTAGCGCGCCAATGCTTATTACCATGCAACAATTGACGGCTGTAATGGATAACTCCATAGCAAATATTTTATCCAAAATGCCTGCATATCAGAGAAAGCGCGATTGCTCTGTTTTAAACACTGAAGAGCAGGAGGGCGCTGATGATAATTGTTCTGTCATACCCTCACACCAATCTGAAGGGGCCATGAGGGAGGTTTTGTCAGATGGGGAAATTTCAGATTCAGGAAAAATTTCCCAACAGGCTGAACCTGATGTTGTGACATTTAAATTTAAATTAGAACATCTACTCTGGATGATTGTGACAACCTGGTCATTCCAGAAAAATTATGCAAGATGGACAAGTTCCTAGAGGTTCCGGTGCACCCCGACGCTTTTCCTATACCCAAGCGGGTGGCGGACATAGTGAATAAGGAGTGGGAGAAGCCCGGCATACCTTTTGTTCCCCCTCCTATATTTAAGAAATTATTTCCTATGGTCGACCCCAGAAAGGACTTATGGCAGACAGTCCCTAAGGTCGAGGGGGCAGTTTCTACTCTAAACAAGCGCACTACTATTCCTATCGAGGATAATTGTGCTTTCAAAGATCCTATGGATAAAAAATTGGAGGGTTTGCTTAAAAAGATTTTTGTACAGCAAGGTTACCTTCTTCAACCCATTTCGTGCATTGTTCCTGTCACTACAGCAGCGTGGTTCTGGTTCGAGGAACTAGAAAAGTTGCTCAGTAGAGAGGAGGTTATGGACAGAGTTCACGCACTTAAATTGGCTAACTCTTTTATTTTAGATGCCGCTTTGCAAATAGCTAGATTAGCGGCAAAAAATTCAGGGTTTGCAATTGTGGCGCGCAGAGCGCTTTGGCTAAAGTCTTGGTCAGCGGATGTATCATCCAAGACAAAATTGCTTAATATCCCCTTCAAGGGTAAAACTCTCTTTGGGCCAGAATTGAAAGAGATTATCTCAGACATCACTGGGGGAAAGGGCCACGCCCTCCCACAAGATAGGCCTTTCAAAGCCAAGAATAAGTCTAATTTTCGTTCCTTTCGTAATTTCAGGAACGGACCGGGCTCTAATTCTGCATCCTCTAAGCAAGAGGGTAATGCCTCACAGACCAAACCAGCCTGGAAACCGATGCAAGGCTGGAACAAGGGTAAGCAGGCCAAGAAGCCTTCCGCTGCTAACAAAACAGCATGAAGGAGTAGCCCCCGATCCGGGACCGGATCTAGTGGGGGGCAGACTCTCTCTCTTTGCTCAGGCTTGGGCAAGAGATGTTCAGGATCCCTGGACGCTAGAAATAGTTTCTCAGGGTTATCTTCTGGAATTCAAGGAACTACCCCCATGGGGAAAGTTCCACATGTCTTACTTATCCTCAAACCAAATAAAGAGACAGGCATTCTTACATTGTGTAGAAGACCTGTTAAAGATGGGAGTGATACACCCAGTTCCAACGGCGGAACAAGGAATGGGATTTTACTCAAATCTGTTTGTAGTTCCCAAAAAAGAGGGAACTTTCAGACCAATTCTGGATTTAAAGATCCTAAACAAATTTCTCAGAGTACCATCGTTCAAGATGGAAACCATTCGAACGATTCTACCCACAATCCAGGAAGGTCAATTTATGACTACCGTGGATCTAAAGGATGCGTATCTACATATCCCTATCCACAAAGAATATCATCAGTTCCTAAGGTTCGCCTTTCTGGACAAACATTACCAGTTGGTCTTCACTGCACACTTTTGCCAAATTTTACAAATTTGATACTTTTGCTTCTTCGGAGGCTATTTTTGGGAGAAAGGTTTTGCAAGCCGTGGTGCCTTCCATTTAGGTAACCTGATTTGCTCCCTCCCTTCATCCGTGTCCTAAAGCTTTGGTATTGGTTCCCACAAGTAAGGATGACGCCGTGGACCGGACACACCAATGTTGGAGAAAACAGAATTTATGCTTACCTGATAAATTACTTTCTCCAACGGTGTGTCCGGTCCACGGCCCGCCCTGGTTTTTTAATCAGGTCTGATGAATTATTTTCTCTAACTACAGTCACCACGGCACCCTATGGTTTCTCCTATTTTTCCTCCTGTCCGTCGGTCGAATGACTGGGGTGGGCGGAGCCTAGGAGGGACTATATGGCCAGCTTTGCTGGGACTCTTTGCCATTTCCTATTGGGGAAGAGATATTCCCACAAGTAAGGATGACGCCGTGGACCGGACACACCGTTGGAGAAAGTAATTTATCAGGTAAGCATAAATTCTGTTTTTTTTTGGGGGGGGCATTTTTATTTTCATAGGGCCCCTAAATTAGGTGTAATTAGTTTAAAGCTTTGATAATTTATTTTTTATTTTTTGTAACTCAGTGTTTATTTTTTTGTGTAACAGTGTTTTTTATTTTGTGTAACTTAGTTAGTTTTTTGTAACTTTGTAATTTTGTAGTGTAGATTTAAATTATTTGAGTAGGGTTAGGTGTTTAAATATATAATATATTTTATTTAATTTGTAGTTTCATGTAATTTTAGTATAAAAGTTAGGTTAGATTAATTTTTATTTTAATATAGTTTCATGTAATTTTAGTTTAAAAGTTAGGTTGGATTAATCATTAATTTAATATAGTTTAATGTAATTTTATTATAATAGTTAGGGTAGGTTAATTATTAATTTAATATAGTTTAATGTAATTTTAGTTTAATAGTTAGGGTAGGTTAATTATTAATTTAATATAGTTTAATGTAATTTTAGTATAATAGTTAGGGTAGATTAATTCATAGTTTGATATAGTTTAATTTAAATCTAAAGGTAAGTTTAAATTTATTATAAGATAGGGATGAGTTAATATTTAATGTTAGGTTAGCGGGTTGTTAGGTTTAGGGGTTAATAGTTTAATTTAGTATATGGCGATGTGGGGGGCTGGCGGTTTAGGGGTTAATAGGTTTAGTAAGTGCTAGTGATGTGGGAGGCCAGGGTTTTAGAGGTTAATACATTTATTTAGTTGCAGTGGGGTCCGGGAGTGGCAGATTAGGGGTTAATAAGTATAATGTTGGTGGTGGCGGTGTAGGGGACGGCAGATTAGGGATTAATAAGTATAATTTAGGTGGCGGCTGTGTAGGGGCGGCAGATTAGCCGTGTTTAGACTAGGGATACATGTTAGGGTGTTAGGTGTAAACGTTACTTTTATTATACCATAGAAATCAATGGGATATCGGGCAGCAGCGAACATGAGCTTTCACTGCTTTCAGACTCCCATTGATTCCTATGGCATCCGCGGCCTCCAGGGCGGCGGATTGACAACCAGGTACGCTGGGCCGGAATAGTGGCAAGCGTACCTAGTAGAAATTTGATAACTAGAAAAAGTAGTCAGATATTGCCGAATTTGCATTCGGAACAATTGTAGTTACGTCACAAAATTCTACTTTTGCCGGTCTGTAGGCTTTGATAAATAAGGGGAATCAGGCTCGCCACAATTATGCTGCGGAATTCCAGCGTATTTGCGGTTGACGGCTTGATAAATAGGCCCCATAGTCTCTTTTTCAAATTGACTGTCTTTTAAATTCACGGGCAGAATTAGGCTCGTGAGGGTGCAAAATGCCAAAGTTTATATTGCGTCATTCTTGGCGCAAGATTTTTTGCCGCAAAGTTATGTTCGTTGACTCAAATTCCTTCACAAGGTTGCGTCATCTATGATGTGAGTGTGTCATTTCCAGACGTTTTTGTTGTGCGTCATACTTGGCGCCAAATATTTTCATTATTTAAGACCCCATTGCTATTTGCCTCATGCCTTTTTCTATGTCAGAAGGCTATGCTGTTTGCATTTTTTCCCATTCCTGAAACTGCCATATAAGGAAATTGATCATTTTGCTTTATATGTTGTTTTTTTCTCTTATATTTGCAAGATGTCTCAAGCTGATCCTGTCTCAGAATTCACTGTTGGATCCCAGCTGCCTGATAACAGTTCTACCAAACCTAAGTGCATTTGTTGTAAACTTGTGGAGATTATACCTCCAGCTGTGGTTTGTAATAGTTGTCATGATAAAGTTTTACATGCAGAAAAATGTATCCATCAGTAGTAGTTCATTACCTGTTGCTGTTCCCTCAACATCTAATGCACAAGATATACCTGTAAATTTAAAAGAACTTATTTCTAATTCTATTCAGAAGGCTTTGTCTGGCATTCCTCCTTCTATGAACCCGTAAAAGGTCTTTTAACCCCTTAATAGGGATGGGCGAATGTTTTGCAACATTCGAAAAACGGCACGAATTTTAACACATTCGTTCGTTCGAATCGAATTTCGAATGTTTACATAACATTCTAACATTCGATTTTCGAATATTCGGTTTCAAATTTTACGATTACATTCGAAAAAATTCGAATTCGAAAAATTCGAATTTAGATTGTAATAGTATTTCTAATGCTTTTTCTTTAAATTTAATATTCGAATTATGCAATATTCGAATTCGAAAAATTCGAATTTAGATTGTAATAGTATTTCTAATGCTTTTTCTTTAAATTTAATATTCGAATTATGCAATATTCGAATTCGAAAAATTCGAATTTAGATTGTAATAGTATTTGTAATGCTTTTTCTTTAAATGTAATATTCGAATTATGCAATATTCGAATTCGAAAAATTCGAATTTAGATTGTAATAGTATTTGTAATGCTTTTTCTTTAAATGTAATATTCGAATTATGCAATATTCGAATTCGAAAAATTCGAATTTAGATTGTAATAGTATTTCTAATGCTTTTTCTTTAAATGTAATATTCGAATTATGCAATACGTGTATTCGAATTCGAAAAATTTAAATTTAGATTGTAATAGTATTTCTAATGCTTTTTCTTTAAATGTAATATTCGAATTATGCAATACGTGTATTCGAATTCGAAAATTTCGAATTTAGATTGTAATATTATTTCTAATGCTTTTTCTTTAAAAGTAATATTCGAATTATGCAATACGTGTATTCGAATTCGAAAAATTCGAATTTAGATTGTAATAGTATTTCTAATGCTTTTTCTTTAAATGTAATATTCGAATTATGCAATACGTGTATTCGACTTCGAAAAATTCGAATTTAGATTGTAATATTATTTCTAATGCTTTTTCTTTAAATGTAATATTCGAATTATGCAATACGTGTATTCGAATTCGAAAAATTCGTATTTAGATTGTAATAGTATTTCTAATGCTTTTTCTTTAAATGTAATATTCGAATTATGCAATATTCGAATTCGAAAAATTCGAATTTAGATTGTAATAGTATTTCTAATGCTTTTTCTTTAAATGTAATATTCGAATTATGCAATACGTGTATTCGAATTCGAAAAATTCGAATTTAGATTGTAATAGTATTTCTAATACTTTTTCTTTAAATGTAATATTCGAATTATGCAATATTCGAATTCGAAAAATTCGAATTTAGATTGTAATAGTATTTCTAATGCTTTTTCTTTAAATATAATATTCGAATTATGCAATACGTGTATTCGAATTTGAAAAATTCGAATTTAGATTGTAATAGTATTTCTAATGCTTTTAAATGTAATATTCGAATTATGCAATATTCGAATTCGAAAAATTCGAATTTATATTCGAATTCGAAAAATTCGAATTTATATTCGAATTCGAAAAATTCGAATTTCGAATGTAAACATTCGATATAATTATAAACATTCGAATTCGAAAGTGACATTCGAAAACTGTAAATAACATTCGATTTTCGAATTTTTAAGAATATTCGTTCTTATCGACATTCGAATTTAGAATTCGAATTTCGGTAATAACATTCGTTCTACATTCGAAATTCGAAAATTTGCACATTCGCCCATCCCTACCCCTTAATAATAATATTATATACCGTTTTTCTCGCCATTAAATGGAATTTCTAAAGATACCATTATTTTCATCATATCTTATAATTTACTATAAAAAAAATATAAAATATGAGGAAAAAAACACACTTTTTCTAACTTTGACCCCTAAAATCTGTTACACATCTACAACCACCAAAAAACACCCATTCTAAATAGTTTCTAAATTTTGTCTCGAGTTTAGAAATACCCAATGTTTACATGTTTTTTGCTTTTTTTGCAAGTTATAGGGCAATAAGTACAAGTAGCACTTCGCTATTTCCAAACCACCTTTTTTCAAAATTAGCGCTAGTTGCATTGGAACACTGATATCTGTCAGGAATCCCTGAATATCCCTTGACATGTATATATATTTTTTTAGTAGACATCCCAAAGTATTGATCTAGGCCCATTTTGGTATATTTCATGCCACCATTTCACCGCCAAATGCGATCAAATAAAAAAAATTGTTGACTTTTTCACAAATTTTTCCACAAACTTTAGGTTTCTCGCTGAATTTATTTACAAACATCTTGTGCAATTATGGTATAAATGGTGTTAAATACTTCTCTGGGATCCCCTTTGTTCAGAAATAGCAGACATATATGGCTTTGGCGTTGCTTTTTTGTAATTAGAAGGCTGCTAAATGCCACTGCACACCACGCGTGTATTATGCCCAGCAGTGAAGGGGTTAATTAGGGAGCTTGTAGGGAGCTTTTAGGTTTAATTTTAGCTTTATTGTAGTGTAGTAGACAACCCAAATTATTGATCTAGGCCAATTTTAGTATATTTCATGCCACCATTTCCCCGCCAAATACGATCAAATAAAAAAAAACTGTTACATTTTTTACAATTTTAGGTTTCTCACTGAAATTATTTACAAACAGCTTGTGCAATTATGGCACAAATGGTTGCAAATGCTTTTCTAGGATTCCCTTTGTTCAGAAATAGCAGACATATATGGCTTTGGCGTTGCTTTTTGGTAATAATAAGGCCGTTAAATGCTGCTGTGCACCACACTTGTAATATGCCCAGCAGTTAAGGGGTTAATCAGGTAGCTTGTAGGGCTAATTTTTAGCTTTAGTGTAGAGATCAGCCTCCCATCTGACACATCCCACCCCCTGATCCCCCCTGACCCTCCTCACACAGCTCTCTTCCCTCCCCCACCCCACAATTGTCCCCGCCATCTTAAGTACTGGCAGAAAGTCTGCCAGTACTGAAATTAAAAGCATTTTTTTTTATTATTATTTTCTTCATACAGTCTGCAGTGATGGATCCCCCTTACCTTACAACCTCCCTGATCCCCCCCATACATCTCTCTAACCCTCCCCCCTACCTATTTGCCGCCATCTTGGGTACTGGCAGCTGTCTGCCAGTACCCAATTTGCCCCCAAAAATAGGGTTTTTTTACTTTTTTATTTAAAACATTAGTTTTCTGTAGTGTAGCTGGCCCCCCTCAATGACCTACATCCCTCCCCCTCCCAGATCCCTTACGTGACAACGGAGATCCCTTCCTTCAACTGCATCTTTATTTTTTTTAAGAGGAGTGCATAAGTTGAATGCACACGCACGCGCGCGCAAACCCCACCCGCCCGCCCCCCCCCCGCCGCAACCGCCGAGAGTACTACATTAGAGCCGATCGGGCTAGAAGTTAGAATAAAAAAGAAGCAAGCGCAATTAAAAGGATTTGCTCCCACCCACCAACAAATGTATTAGCCGCAATAGCCAATGCAGAGAGGGCCAAAGAGTGGCCCTCTCTGCATCGGTGGGTAAAATATGGGATTGCAGTGATGGCTCAATGTTGAGGCATCACTACAATACCTTGTAAGCAGCTGGAAGCGATCATGATCGCTTCCAGCACTTCAGACAACAGAGGACGTACCAGGTACGTCAATTGTCATTAAGGGGAGCTTTTCCTATGACATACCTGGTACGTCCTCTGTCATTAAGGGGTTAAAAGTTCTCATAGAGTTGATGAATTTTCAAATGACCGGCAATATTCTGATTTATCCTTCTCTGATGAGGATCTATCTGATTCAGAAGATCCTGCCTCAGATATTGACACTGACAAATCCTCTTATTTATTTAAAATGGAGTATATTTGTTCTTTATTAAAAGAAATGTTGATTACATTAGATATGGAGGAAACTAGTCCTCTTGATATTAAAACTAGTAAATGTTTAAATTCTGTCTATAAACCTCCTGTGGTTATTCCAGAGGTTTTTCCAGTTCCTGATGCTATTTCTGATATGATTTCTAAAGAATGGAATAGGCCTGGTACTTCTTTTATTCTTTCTTCAAGGTTTTAAAAATGGTATCCTTTGCCAGCAGTTAGATTGGAGTTTTGGGAAAAGATCCCTAAAGTTGATGGGGCTATCTCTACTCTTGCTAAACGTACTACTATTCCTACCAAAGATAGTACTTATTTTAAAGATCCTTTAGATAGGAAACCTGAATCTTATCTAAGGAAGGCTTATTTATATTCAGGTCATCTTCTTAGGCCTGCAATTTCTTTGGCTGATGTTGCAGCTGATTCAACTTTTTGGTTGGAAACTTTAGTGCAACAAGTATCGGATCATGATTTGTCTAGCATTGTTAAATTGATTCAACATGCTAATAATTTGATTTGTGATGCCATTTTTTATATCATCAAAATTGATGTTAGATATATGTCTTTAGCTATCTTAGCTAGAAGAGCTTTGTGGCTCAAATCTTGGAATGCTGATACGACTTCTAAGTCCAGATTTCTTTCTCTTTCTTTCCAAGGTAATAAATTATTTGGTTCTCAGTTGGATTCAATAATTTCAACTGTCACTGGGGGGAAGGGAGTTTTTTGCCTCAGGATAAAAAACCTAAAGGTAAATCTAAAGCTTCTAACCGTTTTTATTCCTTTCGACATTATAAGGAACAGAAATTTAATCCTTCCCCAAAGGAATCTGTTTCCAATTGGAAGCCTTCCTCAAATTGGAATAAATCCAAGCCATTTAAGAGATCAAAGCCAGCCCCCAAGTCCGCATGAAGGTGCAGCCCTCATTCCAGCTCAGCTGGTAGGGGGCAGATTAACATTTTTCAAAGATGTTTGGATCAATTCGGTCCAAAATCATTGGATTCAGAGTATTGTCTCTCAGGGGTACAGAATAGGATTCAGAGTAAGACCACCTGTGAGAAGATTCTTTCTCTCACATATTCCGGCGAACCCAGTAAAGGCTCAGGCTTTCCTGAAGTGTGTTTCAGATCTGGATTTATCAGGGGTAATCATGCCAGTTCCGTTTCCGGAACAGGGTCTGGGGTTTTGTTCAAATCTATTCATTGTCTCAAAGAAAGAAAATTCATTCAGACCAGTTTTGGATCTAAAGATTTTGAATCGATATGTAAGAGTACCAACTTTCAAGATGGTGACTATAAGGACTATTCTGCCTTTTGTTCAGCAAGGGCATTATATGTCCACAATAGACTTACAGGATGCATATCTTCATATTCCGATTCATCCGGATCACTTTCAGTTCCTGAGATTCTCTTTTCTAGACAAGCATTACCAATTTGTCGCTCTTCCTTTTGGCCTAGCAACAGCTCCAGGAATCTTTTCAAAGGTTCTCGGTGCCCTACTCTCTGTAATCAGAGAGCGGGTTATTATAATGTTTCCTTATTCGGACGATATCTTGGTACTCGCTCACTCTTTACGTTCTGCAGAGTCTCACATGAATCAACTAGTGTTGTTTCTTCAATTTTCCAAAAAGTGCTTTGATTCCTCAGACAAAGTTAACCTTTTTAGGTTTCAAGATATATTCAGTGTCCATGACTTTGTCTCTAACAGACAAGAGACGTTTGAAATTGGTTGCAGCCTGTCGGAACCTTCAGTCTCAGTCATTCCCTTCAGTAGCTATGTGCATGGAAGTTTTAAGTCTCATGACTGCAGCATCGGACACGATCCCCTTTGCTCATTTTCAAATGAGCAATAGCTTTGTATGCTGAACCAATGGTGCAGGGATTATACAAGGATATCACAATTAATATCCTTAAATCCCAATGTTCGACTTTCTCTGACTTGGTGGTTAGATCACCATCACATAATTTTAGGGGCTTCTTTCGTTCATCCAACCTGGACTGTGATCATAACAGATGCGAGTCTTTCAGATTGGGGAGCTGTTTGGGGATCTCTGACAGCACAAGGGGTTTGGAAATCTCAAGAGGCAAGATTACCAATCAATATTTTGGAACTCCGTGCAATTCTCAGGGCTCTTCAGTTTTGGCCTCTGTTGAAGACAGAACCATTCATTTGTTTTCAGACAGACAATATCACAACTGTGGCATATGTCAATCATCAGGGTGGGACTCACAGTCCTCAAGCTATGAAAGAAGTATCTCGGATACTTATTTGGGCAGAATCCAGCTCCTGTCTAATTTCTGTGGTTCATATCCCAGGTATAGACAATTGGGAAGCAGATTATCTCAGTCATCAGACTTTACATCTGGGAGAATGGTCTCTCCACCCAGATGTGTTTTCTCAAATGGTTCTCAATTGTGGGGGCTTCCAGAAATAGATCTGATGGCTTCTCATCTAAACAAAAAACTTCCCAGGTACATGTCCAGGTCCAGGGATGTTCAGGCGGAAGCAGTGGATGCGTTGACACTTCCTTGGTGTTATCAACCGGCTTATATTTTATATTTCTAGTTCTTCTTCCAAGAGTGATCTCCAAAATCATCATGGAGCAATAATTTGTGCTGCTGGTGGCTCCAGCATGGCCTCACAGGTTTTGGTATGCGGATCTTGTTCAGATGTCCAGTTGCCAACCTTGGCCACTTCCATTAAGGCCAGACCTTCTATCTCAAGGTCCGTTTTTCCATCAGAATCTCAAATCATTAAATTTGAAGGTATGGAAATTGAACGCTTAGTGCTTAGTCATAGAGGTTTCTCTAACTCAGTGATTAATACTATGTTGCAGGCTCGTAATCTGTTTCTAGAAAGATTTATTATCAAGTTTGGAAGACTTACATTTCATGGTGTTATTATCATAAATTCTCTTGGCATTCTTTTAGAATTCCTAGAATTTTACAGTGTCTTCAGGATGGTTTGGATAAAGGTTTGTCTGTAAGTTCCTTGAAAGGACAAATCTCTGCTCTGTTTTATTCCATAGGAAAATTGCTAAATTTCCTGATATTCATTCCCTGGGGAAGTCTCCCTATGGGTGATGGGGGAAACCAGACGTGGACTCCTTGCCCAGTGTGCTTAGAGGAATGTGGCTGCACCTCACTGACGAGGCCCATAGGAGGCCGAAACGATCGTCTGGGGTTGTCATGTTCCTTGTTCAGAGGAGAATTGCCTGGTATTTCGGGGCTGGACTGACCTTACTTGGCGGGATCAGACTGATATACTTCAGGAAAGTTTTTTTCTGTGAAAAGCACACTGGTCTAAAAGAGGCTGCTTCCGGGTGGTAAATCGCCATAGAACAAGCCACTGAGCTGTTGTTCGTTCCTGGTAGAGCGCTTCTCTCTTTGTATGCAAATTATTATGACCCTGGGGAAGTCTCCCTATGGGTGATGGGGGAAACCAGACGTGGACTCCTTGCCCAGTGTGCTTAGAGGAATGTGGCTGCACCTCACTGACGAGGCCCATAGGAGGCCGAAACGATCGTCTGGGGTTGTCATGTTCCTTGTTCAGAGGAGAATTGCCTGGTATTTCGGGGCTGGACTGACCTTACTTGGCGGGATCAGACTGATATACTTCAGGAAAGTTTTCTTCTGTGAAAAGCACACTGGTCTAAAAGAGGCTGCTTCCGGGTGGTAAATCGCCATAGAACAAGCCACTGAGCTGTTGTTCGTTCCTGGTAGAGCGCTTCTCTCTTTGTATGCAAATTATTATGACCCTGGGGAAGTCTCCCTATGGGTGATGGGGGAAACCAGACGTGGACTCCTTGCCCAGTGTGCTTAGAGGAATGTGGCTGCACCTCACTGACGAGGCCCATAGGAGGCCGGAACGATCGTCTGGGGTTGTCATGTTCCTTGTTCAGAGGAGAATTGCCTGGTATTTCGGGGCTGGACTGACCTTACTTGGCGGGATCAGACTGATATACTTCAGGAAAGTTTTCTTCTGTGAAAAGCACACTGGTCTAAAAGAGGCTGCTTCCGGGTGGTAAATCGCCATAGAACAAGCCACTGAGCTGTTGTTCGTTCCTGGTAGAGCGCTTCTCTCTTTGTATGCAAATTATTATGACCCTGGGGAAGTCTCCCTATGGGTGATGGGGGAAACCAGACGTGGACTCCTTGCCCAGTGTGCTTAGAGGAATGTGGCTGCACCTCACTGACGAGGCCCATAGGAGGCCGAAACGATCGTCTGGGGTTGTCATGTTCCTTGTTCAGAGGAGAATTGCCTGGTATTTCGGGGCTGGACTGACCTTACTTGGCGGGATCAGACTGATATACTTCAGGAAAGTTTTCTTCTGTGAAAAGCACACTGGTCTAAAAGAGGCTGCTTCCGGGTGGTAAATCGCCATAGAACAAGCCACTGAGCTGTTGTTCGTTCCTGGTAGAGCGCTTCTCTCTTTGTATGCAAATTATTATGACCCTGGGGAAGTCTCCCTATGGGTGATGGGGGAAACCAGACGTGGACTCCTTGCCCAGTGTGCTTAGAGGAATGTGGCTGCACCTCACTGACGAGGCCCATAGGAGGCCGAAACGATCGTCTGGGGTTGTCATGTTCCTTGTTCAGAGGAGAATTGCCTGGTATTTCGGGGCTGGACTGACCTTACTTGGCGGGATCAGACTGATATACTTCAGGAAAGTTTTCTTCTGTGAAAAGCACACTGGTCTAAAAGAGGCTGCTTCCGGGTGGTAAATCGCCATAGAACAAGCCACTGAGCTGTTGTTCGTTCCTGGTAGAGCGCTTCTCTCTTTGTATGCAAATTATTATGACCCTGGGGAAGTCTCCCTATGGGTGATGGGGGAAACCAGACGTGGACTCCTTGCCCAGTGTGCTTAGAGGAATGTGGCTGCACCTCACTGACGAGGCCCATAGGAGGCCGAAACGATCGTCTGGGGTTGTCATGTTCCTTGTTCAGAGGAGAATTGCCTGGTATTTCGGGGCTGGACTGACCTTACTTGGCGGGATCAGACTGATATACTTCAGGAAAGTTTTCTTCTGTGAAAAGCACACTGGTCTAAAAGAGGCTGCTTCCGGGTGGTAAATCGCCATAGAACAAGCCACTGAGCTGTTGTTCGTTCCTGGTAGAGCGCTTCTCTCTTTGTATGCAAATTATTATGACCCTGGGGAAGTCTCCCTATGGGTGATGGGGGAAACCAGACGTGGACTCCTTGCCCAGTGTGCTTAGAGGAATGTGGCTGCACCTCACTGACGAGGCCCATAGGAGGCCGAAACGATCGTCTGGGGTTGTCATGTTCCTTGTTCAGAGGAGAATTGCCTGGTATTTCGGGGCTGGACTGACCTTACTTGGCGGGATCAGACTGATATACTTCAGGAAAGTTTTCTTCTGTGAAAAGCACACTGGTCTAAAAGAGGCCGCTTCCGGGTGGTAAATCGCCATAGAACAAGCCACTGAGCTGTTGTTCGTTCCTGGTAGAGCGCTTCTCTCTTTGTATGCAAATTATTATGACCCTGGGGAAGTCTCCCTATGGGTGATGGGGGAAACCAGACGTGGACTCCTTGCCCAGTGTGCTTAGAGGAATGTGGCTGCACCTCACTGACGAGGCCCATAGGAGGCCGAAACGATCGTCTGGGGTTGTCATGTTCCTTGTTCAGAGGAGAATTGCCTGGTATTTCGGGGCTGGACTGACCTTACTTGGCGGGATCAGACTGATATACTTCAGGAAAGTTTTCTTCTGTGAAAAGCACACTGGTCTAAAAGAGGCTGCTTCCGGGTGGTAAATCGCCATAGAACAAGCCACTGAGCTGTTGTTCGTTCCTGGTAGAGCGCTTCTCTCTTTGTATGCAAATTATTATGACCCTGGGGAAGTCTCCCTATGGGTGATGGGGGAAACCAGACGTGGACTCCTTGCCCAGTGTGCTTAGAGGAATGTGGCTGCACCTCACTGACGAGGCCCATAGGAGGCCGAAACGATCGTCTGGGGTTGTCATGTTCCTTGTTCAGAGGAGAATTGCCTGGTATTTCGGGGCTGGACTGACCTTACTTGGCGGGATCAGACTGATATACTTCAGGAAAGTTTTCTTCTGTGAAAAGCACACTGGTCTAAAAGAGGCTGCTTCCGGGTGGTAAATCGCCATAGAACAAGCCACTGAGCTGTTGTTCGTTCCTGGTAGAGCGCTTCTCTCTTTGTATGCAAATTATTATAACCCTGGGGAAGTCTCCCTATGGGTGATGGGGGAAACCAGACGTGGACTCCTTGCCCAGTGTGCTTAGAGGAATGTGGCTGCACCTCACTGACGAGGCCCATAGGAGGCCGAAACGATCGTCTGGGGTTGTCATGTTCCTTGTTCAGAGGAGAATTGCCTGGTATTTCGGGGCTGGACTGACCTTACTTGGCGGGATCAGACTGATATACTTCAGGAAAGTTTTCTTCTGTGAAAAGCACACTGGTCTAAAAGAGGCTGCTTCCGGGTGGTAAATCGCCATAGAACAAGCCACTGAGCTGTTGTTCGTTCCTGGTAGAGCGCTTCTCTCTTTGTATGCAAATTATTATAAGTCTCCCTATGGGTGATGGGGGAAACCAGACGTGGACTCCTTGCCCAGTGTGCTTAGAGGAATGTGGCTGCACCTCACTGACGAGGCCCATAGGAGGCCGAAACGATCGTCTGGGGTTGTCATGTTCCTTGTTCAGAGGAGAATTGCCTGGTATTTCGGGGCTGGACTGACCTTACTTGGCGGGATCAGACTGATATACTTCAGGAAAGTTTTCTTCTGTGAAAAGCACACTGGTCTAAAAGAGGCTGCTTCCGGGTGGTAAATCGCCATAGAACAAGCCACTGAGCTGTTGTTCGTTCCTGGTAGAGCGCTTCTCTCTTTGTATGCAAATTATTATGACCCTGGGGAAGTCTCCCTATGGGTGATGGGGGAAACCAGACGTGGACTCCTTGCCCAGTGGGCTTAGAGGAATGTGGCTGCACCTCACTGACGAGGCCCATAGGAGGCCGAAACGATCGTCTGGGGTTGTCATGTTCCTTGTTCAGAGGAGAATTGCCTGGTATTTCGGGGCTGGACTGACCTTACTTGGCGGGATCAGACTGATATACTTCAGGAAAGTTTTCTTCTGTGAAAAGCACACTGGTCTAAAAGAGGCTGCTTCCGGGTGGTAAATCGCCATAGAACAAGCCACTGAGCTGTTGTTCGTTCCTGGTAGAGCGCTTCTCTCTTTGTATGCAAATTATTATGACCCTGGGGAAGTCTCCCTATGGGTGATGGGGGAAACCAGACGTGGACTCCTTGCCCAGTGTGCTTAGAGGAATGTGGCTGCACCTCACTGACGAGGCCCATAGGAGGCCGAAACGATCGTCTGGGGTTGTCATGTTCCTTGTTCAGAGGAGAATTGCCTGGTATTTCGGGGCTGGACTGACCTTACTTGGCGGGATCAGACTGATATACTTCAGGAAAGTTTTCTTCTGTGAAAAGCACACTGGTCTAAAAGAGGCTGCTTCCGGGTGGTAAATCGCCATAGAACAAGCCACTGAGCTGTTGTTCGTTCCTGGTAGAGCGCTTCTCTCTTTGTATGCAAATTATTATGACCCTGGGGAAGTCTCCCTATGGGTGATGGGGGAAACCAGACGTGGACTCCTTGCCCAGTGTGCTTAGAGGAATGTGGCTGCACCTCACTGACGAGGCCCATAGGAGGCCGAAACGATCGTCTGGGGTTGTCATGTTCCTTGTTCAGAGGAGAATTGCCTGGTATTTCGGGGCTGGACTGACCTTACTTGGCGGGATCAGACTGATATACTTCAGGAAAGTTTTCTTCTGTGAAAAGCACACTGGTCTAAAAGAGGCTGCTTCCGGGTGGTAAATCGCCATAGAACAAGCCACTGAGCTGTTGTTCGTTCCTGGTAGAGCGCTTCTCTCTTTGTATGCAAATTATTATGACCCTGGGGAAGTCTCCCTATGGGTGATGGGGGAAACCAGACGTGGACTCCTTGCCCAGTGGGCTTAGAGGAATGTGGCTGCACCTCACTGACGAGGCCCATAGGAAGCCGAAACGATCGTCTGGGGTTGTCATGTTCCTTGTTCAGAGGAGAATTGCCTGGTATTTCGGGGCTGGACTGACCTTACTTGGCGGGATCAGACTGATATACTTCAGGAAAGTTTTCTTCTGTGAAAAGCACACTGGTCTAAAAGAGGCTGCTTCCGGGTGGTAAATCGCCATAGAACAAGCCACTGAGCTGTTGTTCGTTCCTGGTAGAGCGCTTCTCTCTTTGTATGCAAATTATTATGACCCTGGGGAAGTCTCCCTATGGGTGATGGGGGAAACCAGACGTGGACTCCTTGCCCAGTGTGCTTAGAGGAATGTGGCTGCACCTCACTGACGAGGCCCATAGGAGGCCGAAACGATCGTCTGGGGTTGTCATGTTCCTTGTTCAGAGGAGAATTGCCTGGTATTTCGGGGCTGGACTGACCTTACTTGGCGGGATCAGACTGATATACTTCAGGAAAGTTTTCTTCTGTGAAAAGCACACTGGTCTAAAAGAGGCTGCTTCCGGGTGGTAAATCGCCATAGAACAAGCCACTGAGCTGTTGTTCATTCCTGGTAGAGCGCTTCTCTCTTTGTATGCAAATTATTATGACCCTGGGGAAGTCTCCCTATGGGTGATGGGGGAAACCAGACGTGGACTCCTTGCCCAGTGTGCTTAGAGGAATGTGGCTGCACCTCACTGACGAGGCCCATAGGAGGCCGAAACGATCGTCTGGGGTTGTCATGTTCCTTGTTCAGAGGAGAATTGCCTGGTATTTCGGGGCTGGACTGACCTTACTTGGCGGGATCAGACTGATATACTTCAGGAAAGTTTTCTTCTGTGAAAAGCACACTGGTCTAAAAGAGGCTGCTTCCGGGTGGTAAATCGCCATAGAGCAAGCCACTGAGCTGTTGTTCGTTCCTGGTAGAGCGCTTCTCTCTTTGTATGCAAATTATTATGACCCTGGGGAAGTCTCCCTATGGGTGATGGGGGAAACCAGACGTGGACTCCTTGCCCAGTGTGCTTAGAGGAATGTGGCTGCACCTCACTGACGAGGCCCATAGGAGGCCGGAACGATCGTCTGGGGTTGTCATGTTCCTTGTTCAGAGGAGAATTGCCTGGTATTTCGGGGCTGGACTGACCTTACTTGGCGGGATCAGACTGATATACTTCAGGAAAGTTTTCTTCTGTGAAAAGCACACTGGTCTAAAAGAGGCTGCTTCCGGGTGGTAAATCGCCATAGAACAAGCCACTGAGCTGTTGTTCGTTCCTGGTAGAGCGCTTCTCTCTTTGTATGCAAATTATTATGACCCTGGGGAAGTCTCCCTATGGGTGATGGGGGAAACCAGACGTGGACTCCTTGCCCAGTGTGCTTAGAGGAATGTGGCTGCACCTCACTGACGAGGCCCATAGGAGGCCGAAACGATCGTCTGGGGTTGTCATGTTCCTTGTTCAGAGGAGAATTGCCTGGTATTTCGGGGCTGGACTGACCTTACTTGGCGGGATCAGACTGATATACTTCAGGAAAGTTTTCTTCTGTGAAAAGCACACTGGTCTAAAAGAGGCTGCTTCCGGGTGGTAAATCGCCATAGAACAAGCCACTGAGCTGTTGTTCGTTCCTGGTAGAGCGCTTCTCTCTTTGTATGCAAATTATTATGACCCTGGGGAAGTCTCCCTATGGGTGATGGGGGAAACCAGACGTGGACTCCTTGCCCAGTGTGCTTAGAGGAATGTGGCTGCACCTCACTGACGAGGCCCATAGGAGGCCGAAACGATCGTCTGGGGTTGTCATGTTCCTTGTTCAGAGGAGAATTGCCTGGTATTTCGGGGCTGGACTGACCTTACTTGGCGGGATCAGACTGATATACTTCAGGAAAGTTTTCTTCTGTGAAAAGCACACTGGTCTAAAAGAGGCTGCTTCCGGGTGGTAAATCGCCATAGAACAAGCCACTGAGCTGTTGTACGTTCCTGGTAGAGCGCTTCTCTCTTTGTATGCAAATTATTATGACCCTGGGGAAGTCTCCCTATGGGTGATGGGGGAAACCAGACGTGGACTCCTTGCCCAGTGTGCTTAGAGGAATGTGGCTGCACCTCACTGACGAGGCCCATAGGAGGCCGAAACGATCGTCTGGGGTTGTCATGTTCCTTGTTCAGAGGAGAATTGCCTGGTATTTCGGGGCTGGACTGACCTTACTTGGCGGGATCAGACTGATATACTTCAGGAAAGTTTTCTTCTGTGAAAAGCACACTGGTCTAAAAGAGGCTGCTTCCGGGTGGTAAATCGCCATAGAACAAGCCACTGAGCTGTTGTTCGTTCCTGGTAGAGCGCTTCTCTCTTTGTATGCAAATTATTATGACCCTGGGGAAGTCTCCCTATGGGTGATGGGGGAAACCAGACGTGGACTCCTTGCCCAGTGTGCTTAGAGGAATGTGGCTGCACCTCACTGACGAGGCCCATAGGAGGCCGAAACGATCGTCTGGGGTTGTCATGTTCCTTGTTCAGAGGAGAATTGCCTGGTATTTCGGGGCTGGACTGACCTTACTTGGCGGGATCAGACTGATATACTTCAGGAAAGTTTTCTTCTGTGAAAAGCACACTGGTCTAAAAGAGGCTGCTTCCGGGTGGTAAATCGCCATAGAACAAGCCACTGAGCTGTTGTTCGTTCCTGGTAGAGCGCTTCTCTCTTTGTATGCAAATTATTATGACCCTGGGGAAGTCTCCCTATGGGTGATGGGGGAAACCAGACGTGGACTCCTTGCCCAGTGTGCTTAGAGAAATGTGGCTGCACCTCACTGACGAGGCCCATAGGAGGCCGAAACGATCGTCTGGGGTTGTCATGTTCCTTGTTCAGAGGAGAATTGCCTGGTATTTCGGGGCTGGACTGACCTTACTTGGCGGGATCAGACTGATATACTTCAGGAAAGTTTTCTTCTGTGAAAAGCACACTGGTCTAAAAGAGGCTGCTTCCGGGTGGTAAATCGCCATAGAACAAGCCACTGAGCTGTTGTTCGTTCCTGGTAGAGCGCTTCTCTCTTTGTATGCAAATTATTATGACCCTGGGGAAGTCTCCCTATGGGTGATGGGGGAAACCAGACGTGGACTCCTTGCCCAGTGTGCTTAGAGGAATGTGGCTGCACCTCACTGACGAGGCCCATAGGAGGCCGAAACGATCGTCTGGGGTTGTCATGTTCCTTGTTCAGAGGAGAATTGCCTGGTATTTCGGGGCTGGACTGACCTTACTTGGCGGGATCAGACTGATATACTTCAGGAAAGTTTTCTTCTGTGAAAAGCACACTGGTCTAAAAGAGGCTGCTTCCGGGTGGTAAATCGCCATAGAACAAGCCACTGAGCTGTTGTTCGTTCCTGGTAGAGCGCTTCTCTCTTTGTATGCAAATTATTATGACCCTGGGGAAGTCTCCCTATGGGTGATGGGGGAAACCAGACGTGGACTCCTTGCCCAGTGTGCTTAGAGGAATGTGGCTGCACCTCACTGACGAGGCCCATAGGAGGCCGGAACGATCGTCTTGGGTTGTCATGTTCCTTGTTCAGAGGAGAATTGCCTGGTATTTCGGGGCTGGACTGACCTTACTTGGCGGGATCAGACTGATATACTTCAGGAAAGTTTTCTTCTGTGAAAAGCACACTGGTCTAAAAGAGGCTGCTTCCGGGTGGTAAATCGCCATAGAACAAGCCACTGAGCTGTTGTTCGTTCCTGGTAGAGCGCTTCTCTCTTTGTATGCAAATTATTATGACCCTGGGGAAGTCTCCCTATGGGTGATGGGGGAAACCAGACGTGGACTCCTTGCCCAGTGTGCTTAGAGGAATGTGGCTGCACCTCACTGACGAGGCCCATAGGAGGCCGAAACGATCGTCTGGGGTTGTCATGTTCCTTGTTCAGAGGAGAATTGCCTGGTATTTCGGGGCTGGACTGACCTTACTTGGCGGGATCAGACTGATATACTTCAGGAAAGTTTTCTTCTGTGAAAAGCACACTGGTCTAAAAGAGGCTGCTTCCGGGTGGTAAATCGCCATAGAACAAGCCACTGAGCTGTTGTTCGTTCCTGGTAGAGCGCTTCTCTCTTTGTATGCAAATTATTATGACCCTGGGGAAGTCTCCCTATGGGTGATGGGGGAAACCAGACGTGGACTCCTTGCCCAGTGTGCTTAGAGGAATGTGGCTGCACCTCACTGACGAGGCCCATAGGAGGCCGAAACGATCGTCTGGGGTTGTCATGTTCCTTGTTCAGAGGAGAATTGCCTGGTATTTCGGGGCTGGACTGACCTTACTTGGCGGGATCAGACTGATATACTTCAGGAAAGTTTTCTTCTGTGAAAAGCACACTGGTCTAAAAGAGGCTGCTTCCGGGTGGTAAATCGCCATAGAACAAGCCACTGAGCTGTTGTTCGTTCCTGGTAGAGCGCTTCTCTCTTTGTATGCAAATTATTATGACCCTGGGGAAGTCTCCCTATGGGTGATGGGGGAAACCAGACGTGGACTCCTTGCCCAGTGTGCTTAGAGGAATGTGGCTGCACCTCACTGACGAGGCCCATAGGAGGCCGAAACGATCGTCTGGGGTTGTCATGTTCCTTGTTCAGAGGAGAATTGCCTGGTATTTCGGGGCTGGACTGACCTTACTTGGCGGGATCAGACTGATATACTTCAGGAAAGTTTTCTTCTGTGAAAAGCACACTGGTCTAAAAGAGGCTGCTTCCGGGTGGTAAATCGCCATAGAACAAGCCACTGAGCTGTTGTTCGTTCCTGGTAGAGCGCTTCTCTCTTTGTATGCAAATTATTATGACCCTGGGGAAGTCTCCCTATGGGTGATGGGGGAAACCAGACGTGGACTCCTTGCCCAGTGTGCTTAGAGGAATGTGGCTGCACCTCACTGACGAGGCCCATAGGAGGCCGAAACGATCGTCTGGGGTTGTCATGTTCCTTGTTCAGAGGAGAATTGCCTGGTATTTCGGGGCTGGACTGACCTTACTTGGCGGGATCAGACTGATATACTTCAGGAAAGTTTTCTTCTGTGAAAAGCACACTGGTCTAAAAGAGGCTGCTTCCGGGTGGTAAATCGCCATAGAACAAGCCACTGAGCTGTTGTTCGTTCCTGGTAGAGCGCTTCTCTCTTTGTATGCAAATTATTATGACCCTGGGGAAGTCTCCCTATGGGTGATGGGGGAAACCAGACGTGGACTCCTTGCCCAGTGTGCTTAGAGGAATGTGGCTGCACCTCACTGACGAGGCCCATAGGAGGCCGAAACGATCGTCTGGGGTTGTCATGTTCCTTGTTCAGAGGAGAATTGCCTGGTATTTTGGGGCTGGACTGACCTTACTTGGCGGGATCAGACTGATATACTTCAGGAAAGTTTTCTTCTGTGAAAAGCACACTGGTCTAAAAGAGGCTGCTTCCGGGTGGTAAATCGCCATAGAACAAGCCACTGAGCTGTTGTTCGTTCCTGGTAGAGCGCTTCTCTCTTTGTATGCAAATTATTATGACCCTGGGGAAGTCTCCCTATGGGTGATGGGGGAAACCAGACGTGGACTCCTTGCCCAGTGTGCTTAGAGGAATGTGGCTGCACCTCACTGACGAGGCCCATAGGAGGCCGAAACGATCGTCTGGGGTTGTCATGTTCCTTGTTCAGAGGAGAATTGCCTGGTATTTCGGGGCTGGACTGACCTTACTTGGCGGGATCAGACTGATATACTTCAGGAAAGTTTTCTTCTGTGAAAAGCACACTGGTCTAAAAGAGGCTGCTTCCGGGTGGTAAATCGCCATAGAACAAGCCACTGAGCTGTTGTTCGTTCCTGGTAGAGCGCTTCTCTCTTTGTATGCAAATTATTATGACCCTGGGGAAGTCTCCCTATGGGTGATGGGGGAAACCAGACGTGGACTCCTTGCCCAGTGTGCTTAGAGGAATGTGGCTGCACCTCACTGACGAGGCCCATAGGAGGCCGAAACGATCGTCTGGGGTTGTCATGTTCCTTGTTCAGAGGAGAATTGCCTGGTATTTCGGGGCTGGACTGACCTTACTTGGCGGGATCAGACTGATATACTTCAGGAAAGTTTTCTTCTGTGAAAAGCACACTGGTCTAAAAGAGGCTGCTTCCGGGTGGTAAATCGCCATAGAACAAGCCACTGAGCTGTTGTTCGTTCCTGGTAGAGCGCTTCTCTCTTTGTATGCAAATTATTATGACCCTGGGGAAGTCTCCCTATGGGTGATGGGGGAAACCAGACGTGGACTCCTTGCCCAGTGGGCTTAGAGGAATGTGGCTGCACCTCACTGACGAGGCCCATAGGAGGCCGAAACGATCGTCTGGGGTTGTCATGTTCCTTGTTCAGAGGAGAATTGCCTGGTATTTCGGGGCTGGACTGACCTTACTTGGCGGGATCAGACTGATATACTTCAGGAAAGTTTTCTTCGGTGAAAAGCACACTGGTCTAAAAGAGGCTGCTTCCGGGTGGAAATCACCATAGAACAAGCCACTGAGCTGTTGTTCGTTCCTGGTAGAGCGCTTCTCTCTTTGTATGCAAATTATTATGACCCTGGGGAAGTCTCCCTATGGGTGATGGGGGAAACCAGATGTGGACTCCTTGCCCAGTGTGCTTAGAGGAATGTGGCTGCACCTCACTGACGAGGCCCATAGGAGGCCGAAACGATCGTCTGGGGTTGTCATGTTCCTTGTTCAGAGGAGAATTGCCTGGTATTTCGGGGCTGGACTGACCTTACTTGGCGGGATCAGACTGATATACTTCAGGAAAGTTTTCTTCTGTGAAAAGCACACTGGTCTAAAAGAGGCTGCTTCCGGGTGGTAAATCGCCATAGAACAAGCCACTGAGCTGTTGTTCGTTCCTGGTAGAGCGCTTCTCTCTTTGTATGCAAATTATTATGACCCTGGGGAAGTCTCCCTATGGGTGATGGGGGAAACCAGACGTGGACTCCTTGCCCAGTGTGCTTAGAGGAATGTGGCTGCACTTCACTGACGAGGCCCATAGGAGGCCGAAACGATCGTCTGGGGTTGTCATGTTCCTTGTTCAGAGGAGAATTGCCTGGTATTTCGGGGCTGGACTGACCTTACTTGGCGGGATCAGACTGATATACTTCAGGAAAGTTTTCTTCTGTGAAAAGCACACTGGTCTAAAAGAGGCTGCTTCCGGGTGGTAAATCGCCATAGAACAAGCCACTGAGCTGTTGTTCGTTCCTGGTAGAGCGCTTCTCTCTTTGTATGCAAATTATTATGACCCTGGGGAAGTCTCCCTATGGGTGATGGGGGAAACCAGATGTGGACTCCTTGCCCAGTGTGCTTAGAGGAATGTGGCTGCACCTCACTGACGAGGCCCATAGGAGGCCGAAACGATCGTCTGGGGTTGTCATGTTCCTTGTTCAGAGGAGAATTGCCTGGTATTTCGGGGCTGGACTGACCTTACTTGGCGGGATCAGACTGATATACTTCAGGAAAGTTTTCTTCTGTGAAAAGCACACTGGTCTAAAAGAGGCTGCTTCCGGGTGGTAAATCGCCATAGAACAAGCCACTGAGCTGTTGTTCGTTCCTGGTAGAGCGCTTCTCTCTTTGTATGCAAATTATTATGACCCTGGGGAAGTCTCCCTATGGGTGATGGGGGAAACCAGACGTGGACTCCTTGCCCAGTGTGCTTAGAGGAATGTGGCTGCACCTCACTGACGAGGCCCATAGGAGGCCGAAACGATCGTCTGGGGTTGTCATGTTCCTTGTTCAGAGGAGAATTGCCTGGTATTTCGGGGCTGGACTGACCTTACTTGGCGGGATCAGACTGATATACTTCAGGAAAGTTTTCTTCTGTGAAAAGCACACTGGTCTAAAAGAGGCTGCTTCCGGGTGGTAAATCGCCATAGAACAAGCCACTGAGCTGTTGTTCGTTCCTGGTAGAGCGCTTCTCTCTTTGTATGCAAATTATTATGACCCTGGGGAAGTCTCCCTATGGGTGATGGGGGAAACCAGACGTGGACTCCTTGCCCAGTGTGCTTAGAGGAATGTGGCTGCACCTCACTGACGAGGCCCATAGGAGGCCGAAACGATCGTCTGGGGTTGTCATGTTCCTTGTTCAGAGGAGAATTGCCTGGTATTTCGGGGCTGGACTGACCTTACTTGGCGGGATCAGACTGATATACTTCAGGAAAGTTTTCTTCTGTGAAAAGCACACTGGTCTAAAAGAGGCTGCTTCCGGGTGGTAAATCGCCATAGAACAAGCCACTGAGCTGTTGTTCGTTCCTGGTAGAGCGCTTCTCTCTTTGTTTGCAATTCATTGTTTTGTACAGGCTTTGGTTCGTATCAAGCCTGTCATTAAATCAATCTCTCCTCCTTGGAGTCTTAATTTGGGTTTGAAGGCTTTACAGGCTCCTCCATTTGAGCCTATGCATTATTTGGACATTAAACTATTTTCTTGGAAAGGGTTGTTCCTTTTGATCATCTCTTCTGCTAGAAGAGTTTTTGAATTATCCACTCTCTCTTGTGAATCTCCTTTTCTGATTTTTCATCAGGATAAGGCAGTTTTGCGGACTTCATTTAAATTCTTACCTAAGGTTGTGAATTCTAACAACATTAATAGAGAAATTGTTGTCCCTTCTTTGTGTCCTAATCCTAAGAATTCTTTGGAGAGATCTTTACATTCTTTGGATGTGGTGAGAGCTCTGAAATATTATGTTGAAGTCACTAAAGATTTCAGGAAGACTTCTAGTCTATTTGTTAGCTTTTCTGGTTCCAGGAAAGGTCAGAAGGCTTCTGCGATTTCTTTGGCATTGTGGTTAAATATTTTGATTCTTCAAGCTTATTTGGAGTCGGGTAAAGATCAGCCTCAGAGAATTACAGCTCATTCTACTAGATCAGTTTCCACTTCTTGGGCTTTTAAGAATGAAGCTTCAGTTGATCAGATTTGCAAAGCAGCAACTTGGTCTTCTTTGCATACTTTTACTAAATTCTACCATTTTGATGTGTTTGCTTCTTCGGAAGCAGTTTTTGGTAGTAAAGTTCTTCCGGCAGCTGTTTCAGTTTGATTCTTCTGCTTATGATTTTAAGTTTTTATTTTTATTTTTTGAGAATAAACTTATATTTGGGTTGTGGATTTATTGTTTTCAGCGAAAAGGCTGTTTTTATTTTGTCCCTCCCTTGCGTGGAGTTCCACATCTTGGGTATTGCTATCCCATACGTCACTAGCTCATGGACTCTTGCCAATTACATGAAAGAAAACATAATTTATCTAAGAACTTATGTGATAAATTAATTTATTTCATATTGGCAAGAGTCCATGAGGCCCACTCTTTTTATGATTTTTTTGTATAAAGCACAATTATTTCCAAATTCCTTTGCTGATGCTTTTTACTCCTTTCTTTATCACCCCACTTCTTGACTATTCATTAAACTGAATTGTGGGTGTAGTGAGGGGTGTATATATAGGCATTTTGAGGTTTGGGAAACTTTGCCCCTCCTGGTATGATTGTATATCCCATATGTCACTAGCTGATGGATTCTTCCCAATATGAAAGAAATGAATTTATCAGGTACGTTCTTACATAAATTATGTTTTTAACTTCTTTGTATAATGTGTGAGCATGAGTTTCTAAAGCCGGCTCAGCCTGGGTGATTGTGTAATGCATGGTATATTGAAAGATGAACTTTTATACAGTATTTTAAGCATGGTGTTTGCACTGGTTGTCTTGACACAGGTGTAGGCATACACGTTCTTGTTTGCTGAGTTCAACAATCAAATCTATAATTTCCAATACTTATATCACTATATCACAATCCAATAATGAACACTCTTACTGACACCATGGTTTCCTATTTTTTTACCATTTTCAGATAGACATAATAACTTGCAATTTGTTCTTAAGGAAACAAAGCTTCCAATGCAAATTGTATGCCTTCCATGTTTATCTGTCCCTGCTGCAGTTTGGTATACTGTACTTTTTAAAAGGCCTAGAAGATCAATTAGGCCTTAATTGCAGTAGTCTATTTTAGCTCTGGGTTTGTAGCATGAGGTTGCTTGTGTATTAAGTTGATTCATCTTACTATGGTAGTTACTATTTAGACATACTAGTTTGATTTCTGCTTCCCCTGACTATGCTTCCAAACACCCTTTGTTTGAAATGACTTTTTTTTATGACTTTAGCTTGTTTGTTGACTTTGCATTTTTTTTGTGAGCTAACGGTTTGAACTGTTCTCCAATTGCCACTCTAGCTACGAAAAAAAGTGCCGTACGGTATTAGAATGGCATGACTACATTAAAAAGTAGGTTACAGTGCAAGTTCATTAGAAGTGATCAATTAAAGGGACAGTGTACACCAATTTTCCTATAACTGCATGTAATAGACACTACTATAAAGAAGAATATGCACAAACACTGATCTAAAAATCCAGTAGAAAGCCTTTCAAAAATGTACTTAGAAGCTCCCATTTTAGCACTGTTGATGAGGTTAGGCTGTTACACCCACTGAAAGGGGCTGAGAAAGCAGGAAGCAAGCAGACACTCCCCCCATCCCCTGCATATGAAAAATCCCATTACTCAAACAGTAGTAAGCAGGAATCTGTAGACTTCAGTCTATATCTGATATTTTGGGGCTTGTTTTAATGTTATTAAAAAATAAGAAAAACTATACATTGTGGCAAAAAAACTGCCAGATGGGCTATATAAATGTATCATCTACAAAACATTTATGCAAAGAGAAATCTAGTGTACTAGTGTAATAGTGGCTATTCCTTTAAAGTCCATTTAAAATAGCCCTTGGATTCCAGACCTGATCTTAGAACATGTAAAGTTAACTATTACTTAAACTCTGGATTATTCTGCTATCAGAAGATCTTCATTTAAGTATCTTATACAGGTTTATAATCATCTGGATAGGGAGACTAAACTTTTACAAAAGTATATCTTTCTTTGATATTTTAATTTACAAATGTACAGTTACTTTCTACTACTTAATTATTGTTTGTTTTATAGGAGCTGATTAAAATACTAGAGAGAGTTCAGCTACTAAAGTTTAGTCTAATTTTACTCTTACCCCTGACCTTTGTTTGAAGACTGTGTTTATGCCCAGTGCTCTAGTAAGGACGTGTGGTGAGCTAAGCCTCTCTGCCATTAATTCTGAAACAACAGCACTCCACCTGACACTGAGAAGATGTGTGCTCCATCAGGAAAGAGTTTTATTGTTTGTTACATTGTAAAACTTTGTAAAAAATGCTAAAAAATTTAAAGCTCAAATGATGTATCATGCACACTGACCTGAAGTACATTATACAGATGTAAAAAGGTGGACAATATTACTCATCTGTAAGTGTGCAAAGCTTCTGTCACATGCTGTGAGAATACCTGAGCTTCAAAATGGCAGCCCCACCCCAGTACAAATAGGTGGAGCTTTAGTATCTGGCACCTTTAAGCTATTAAACCAGGAGAATAGATTTAAAATGCGATAACATTCACCTAAATTACAAGTTTTGTGGTACGACTATAATGCTAAAAAATTGGCCTTTGCGAGCGGAATATTCAACTCACCTGCATTACAAGTCGCGGCAGTATGGCTATACCGCTAGCATTTTAGTCTATACCACAACTCTCCATTCTGCACTCAAAAAATAGCTTTTGAGTGTGAAATTTTCCGGTCACCCGTATTACAGGTTGTGCGTTATACCTTATACCGCCACGATCCATTCCACTAAAAAAGACCAGTAGTTTTGGATTAGGCAAAAGAAGAATGTTTCACAAAACTCAGAACAAAAATGTTACAGAGTACACTAACACCCATAAACTACCTATTAACCCCTAAACCGCCACCCGGTATCGCAAATACTATATTAATAATATTAACCCCTAATCCGTTACCCACCCACATCGCCAACACTAAAAAAACATATTAACCCTTAAATCCCCGCATTGCAAATACTATTATAAACCTATTAACCCCTAAACTGCCTGCCCCCCACATTGCGACACACTAAATTAAACTATTAACCCTTAAACCTAACACCCCCTAACTTTAACCTAAAGTTACAATATACCTTAGAATAAATAAAAAATAAGCCTAACATTAGTATTTTAAAAACTAAAATAAACTAAAAATAAAACACCTACATTACAAAATAAAAAAAAAACAACTAAAAGTACAAAAAATAAAAAAATTGAAGTTTACAAAAAAGAATAAATGAAATTATCCAAAATAATAAAAATTAAACCTTATCTAATATCCCTATAAAAACAAAAAAGCCACCCCACATTGAAAACACCCCATAATCTAACAATAAACTACCAATAGCCCTTAAATTGATCTTTTGTAGGGCATTGCCCTTAAGCAAACACCTCTTTTTTTCATTAAAAAAATTACAAAGTACCTGCTAACAGTAAAATTCCCCCCCCACCCCCCCCCCAAAAAAAAATAACTCCAAAAAAACCTAAGCTACCCATTGGTTGAAATTTTGAAATCAGCCCATAGGATGAGAGCTGCTTAAATCATACTGGCTGATTTGAACAGTGTTAAGTTTAGGGGTTGATAGTTTAATTTAGTGTGTCACAATGAGGGGGGCCGGCAGTTTAGGGGTTAATAGGTTTATTTTATTATTAGCTATGCGGGCGGTGGATTAGGGGTTAATACGTTTATTTAGTGTTGGTGATGGGGGGCAGCGGTTTAGGGGTTAATAGGTATATTTAGTGTCGACGATGTCGGGGCAGCAGATTAGGGGTTAATATCTTTATTTAGTGTTAGCAATGTAGGGGTGGCGGTTTAGGGGTTAATATCTTTATTTAGTGTTGGCTATGTTGGGGGCGGCGGATTAGGGGTATTTAGACTACGGGTTTATGTTAGGGTGTTAGGTTTTTACGTAACCTTCTTGTCCCCATAGACATCAATGGGGATTGCGTTATAGCGATCGCCATTCCGCAATCATAGGTGTTAAGATTTTTCTAGCACTTTTTCTCCATTGATGTCTATGAGGGAAAATGTGCACTAGCACGTCAAGTCAGGACTTGGCTTTTGTGTGGTATGGAGCTTATCGCACTACACCGCACAACACATGAAGGTTTTTGTGTAATTTGTAATGGCAGCGCTATAGAAAGTGTGGTACCGCTACATCTTTAGCGTTATTTATGCACTGAGTTTAGCGCAAAACTTGTAATTTAGGAGATAGTAAATAGTAGCCATTCTAGGGTAGGGGTGACAAGCAGTTTAATGTCCCTTTAAGTAGATGAAAATATGACTCAAATAATTGAGAAAGGAAAAAAGATTAGCAATACATTGCAATAAAGAGTATGCGCGACTGCAGAAAAAACTTGTTTAAACTTTACTTTGCTTATATTGTCACTAACTTTTTGTAAAGGAGCTGAAATTAAGTCACCCTTTCATTAGGAAAAAAATAAATAAAGTAAAATATTTTGACAAAAGAACATGATTTTCGACACCTCAGCACAAAGTAATTAGATATGCTGAATTAAACTTGAAATAGCTGCAAACTGAAATATTGTTTACAACTAATGACTGATTAGAAAAGTTAAATATAAAATCAATCCTCATTAAGATACTTAGCAATATTCTTCCATGAAAAAGAGATGCTGATTTAGTGCATCTGTGTCCAAATTATAGATTTTGCCAGTCGTTCTCTTGAGCAAAAAGTCACTCTGAATACCTGTTTAGTAAATGACTCAGCTAGGTTACTTTATGCAATGACTGCAGTAGCACTGGGATCTTCTACAATGGAAATTTTGATTAAATATGCTCTAAAGGCTGAGATGAAGAGACATACTATCAAACTGAAAAATAATATCAGTGTCCGAGTTTTAATGGGCATAAAACACAAGAATGTTATGTTGTATTGCAAAATATTAACGTGTAAGCAGAAAGTGAAAATGTTCTGAATACTTTAACATCTTGTATATCTTATGGTATATCTCAAGGTTTTTGAATGGAAAGGGCTATATATATATATGTCTATGGGGGATATTTATCAAAGGTCTGGCGGACATGATCCGACAGTGTGGATCAGGTCCGCCAGACCTCGCTGAATGCAGAGAGCAATACGCTCTCCGTATGCAGCATTGCACCAGCAGCGATTGTGAGCTGCTGGTGCAACGCCACCCCTTGCAGATTCACGGCCAATCGGCCACCAGCAGGGAGGTGTCAATCAGCCCGATCGTACAGGGTTATGGAGCAGCGGTATATATATATATATATATATATATATATATATATATATATATATATATATATATATATATATATATGTGTGTATGTATATGTGTGTGTAAACATGTGTATTTATGTATCTATATATGTATATACATACATATGTACCCATTTAAATATATTTTTAAATATATTTTTTTGCGTTAGTTAAGGCTTTTTGCGATTCTCGGGTTTCGCTGGTATTACAAGTTGAAAAAAACATATTATGGGCGAGCGGTAACCCAAAAAGATCAAACACCCTACTCCTGCAAATAACCTCACATTTTCACATTCCCAGTAGAACTCAATGGAGAAAAAGAAGTGGGAAAAAAAATAACTATACCATACCATACCATACCTACCATAAGCCCTAGCCTATTATGCCCTAAACCGCCACCCCCCCCACATTGCAAAGTACCTAAACTAGTAACCCCTAAACCACCATCCCCCCACATCGCAAAGTATCTAAATAAACCTATTAACCCCTAAACCACCTAACTTATTAAATTAAAATACCCCTAAATTAACTAAAACAAATCCTAACTACCATAGGCCTAGATTTGGAGTTCGGCGGTAAAAGGGCTGTTAACGCTCCGCGGGCTTTTTTCTGGCCGCACCATAAATTTAACTCTGGTATCGAGAGTTAAAACAAATGCTGCGTTAGGCTCCAAAAAAGGAGCGTAGAGCATTTTTACCGCAAAAGCAACTCTCGATACCAGAGTTGCTTACGGACGCGGCCGGCCTCAAAAACGTGCTCGTGCACGATTCTCCCATAGGAAACAATGGGACTGTTTGAGCTGAAAAAAAACCTAACACCTGCAAAAAAGCAGCTCCTAACGCAGCCCCATTGTTTCCTATGGGGGAACACTTCCTACGTCTGCACCTAACACCCTAACATGTACCCCGAGTCTAAACACCCCTAATCTTACACTTATTAACCCCTAATCTGCCGCCCCCGCTATCGCTGACCCCTGCATATTTTTTTTAACCCCTAATCTGCCGCTCCGTAAAACGCCGCCACCTACGTTATCCCTATGTACCCCTAATCTGCTGCCCTAACATCGCCGACCCCTATGTTATATTTATTAACCCCTAATCTGCCCCCCACAACGTCGCCGACACCTACCTACACTTATTAACCCCTAATCTGCCGAGCGGACCTGAGCGCTACTATAATAAAGTTATTAACCCCTAATCCGCCTCACTACCCCTATCATAAATAGTATTAACCCCTAATCTGCCCTCCCTAACATCGCCGACACCTACCTTCAATTATTAACCCCTAAACTTCCGATCGGAGCTCACCGCTATTCTAATAAATGGATTAACCCCTAAAGCTAAGTCTAACCCTAACACTAACACCCCCCTAAGTTAAATATAATTTTTATCTAACGAAATAAATTAACTCTTATTAAATAACTTATTCCTATTTAAAGCTAAATACTTACCTGTAAAATAAATCCTAATATAGCTACAATATAAATTATAATTATATTATAGCTATTTTAGGATTAATATTTATTTTACAGGCAACTTTGTAATTATTTTAACCAGGTACAATAGCTATTAAATAGTTAAGAACTATTTAATAGTTACCTAGTTAAAATAATAACAAATTTACCTGTAAAATAAATCCTAACCTAAGTTATAATTAAACCTAACACTACCCTATCAATAAAATAATTAAATAAACTACCTACAATTACCTACAATTAACCTAACACTACACTATCAATAAATAAATTAAACACAATTGCTACAAATAAATACAATTAAATAAACTAGCTAAAGTACAAAAAATAAAAAAGAACTAAGTTACAGAAAATAAAAAAATATTTACAAACATAAGAAAAATATTACAACAATTTTAAACTAATTACACCTACTCTAAGCCCCCTAATAAAATAACAAAGCCCCCCAAAATAAAAAATTCCCTACCCTATTCTAAATTAAAAAAGTTACAAGCTCTTTTACCTTACCAGCCCTGAACAGGGCCCTTTGCGGGGCATGCCCCAAGAATTTCAGCTCTTTTGCCTGTAAAAGAATAAATACAATACCCCCCCCCAACATTACAACCCACCACCCACATACCCCTAATCTAACCCAAACCCCCCTTAAATAAACCTAACACTAAGCCCCTGAAGATCTTCCTACCTTGTCTTCACCATCCAGGTATCACCGATCCGTCCTGGCTCCAAGATCTTCATCCAACCCAAGCGGGGGTTGGCGATCCATAATCCGGTCCAGAAGAGGCTCCAAAGTCTTCCTCCTATCCGGCAAGAAGAGGACATCCGGACCGGCAAACATCTTCTCCAAGCGGCATCTTCGATCTTCTTCCATCCGGTGCGGAGCGGGTCCATCTTGAAGCAGGCGACGCGGATCCATCCTCTTCTTCCGATGTCTCCCGACTAATGACGGTTCCTTTAAGGGACGTCATCCAAGATGGCATCCCTCGAATTCCGATTGGCTGATAGGATTCTATCAGCCAATCGGAATTAAGGTAGGAATTTTCTGATTGGCTGATGGAATCAGCCAATCAGAATCAAGTTCAATCCGATTGGCCGATCCCATCAGCCAATCAGATTGAGCTCGCATTCTATTGGCTGATCGGAACAGCCAATAGAATGCGAGCTCAATCTGATTGTCTGATTGGATCAGCCAATCGGATTGAACTTGATTCTGATTGGCTGATTCCATCAGCCAATCAGAAAATTCCTACCTTAATTCCGATTGGCTGATAGAATCCTATCAGCCAATCGGAATTCGAGGGACGCCATCTTGGATGACGTCCCTTAAAGGAACCGTCATTAGTCGGGAGACATCGGAAGAAGAGGATGGATCCGCGTCGCCTGCTTCAAGATGGACCCGCTCCGCACCGGATGGAAGAAGATCGAAGATGCCGCTTGGAGAAGATGTTTGCCGGTCCGGATGTCCTCTTCTTGCCGGATAGGAGGAAGACTTTGGAGCACCGGATTATGGATCGCCAACCCCCGCTTGGGTTGGATGAAGATCTTGGAGCCAGGACGGATCGGTGATACCTGGATGGTGAAGACAAGGTAGGAAGATCTTCAGGGGCTTAGTGTTAGGTTTATTTAAGGGGGGTTTGGGTTAGATTAGGGGTATGTGGGTGGTGGGTTGTAATGTTGGGGGGGGGGTATTGTATTTATTCTTTTACAGGCAAAAGAGCTGAAATTCTTGGGGCATGCCCCGCAAAGGGCCCTGTTCAGGGCTGGTAAGGTAAAAGAGCTTGTAACTTTTTTTAATTTAGAATAGGGTAGGGAATTTTTTATTTTGGGGGGCTTTGTTATTTTATTAGGGGGCTTAGAGTAGGTGTAATTAGTTTAAAATTGTTGTAATATTTTTCTTATGTTTGTAAATATTTTTTTATTTTCTGTAACTTAGTTCTTTTTTATTTTTTGTACTTTAGCTAGTTTATTTAATTGTATTTATTTGTAGCAATTGTGTTTAATTTATTTATTGATAGTGTAGTGTTAGGTTAATTGTAGGTAATTGTAGGTAGTTTATTTAATTATTTTATTGATAGGGTAGTGTTAGGTTTAATTATAACTTAGGTTAGGATTTATTTTACAGGTAAATTTGTTATTATTTTAACTAGGTAACTATTAAATAGTTATTAACTATTTAATAGCTATTGTACCTGGTTAAAATAATTACAAAGTTGCCTGTAAAATAAATATTAATCCTAAAATAGCTATAATATAATTATAATTTATATTGTAGCTATATTAGGATTTATTTTACAGGTAAGCATTTAGCTTTAAATAGGAATAAGTTATTTAATAAGAGTTAATTTATTTCGTTAGATAAAAATTATATTTAACTTAGGGGGGTGTTAGTGTTAGGGTTAGACTTAGCTTTAGGGGTTAATCCATTTATTAGAATAGCGGTGAGCTCCGATCGGAAGTTTAGGGGTTAATAATTGAAGTTAGGTGTCGGCGATGTTAGGGAGGGCAGATTAGGGGTTAATACTATTTATGATAGGGTTAGTGAGGCGGATTAGGGGTTAATAACTTTATTATAGTAGCGCTCAGGTCCGCTCGGCAGATTAGGGGTTAATAAGTGTAGGCAGGTGTCGGCGACGTTGAGGGGGGCAGATTAGGGGTTAATAAATATAATATAGGGGTCGGCGGTGTTAGGGGCAGCAGATTAGGGGTACATAGGGATAACGTAGGTGGCGGCGATTTGCAGTCGGAAGATTAGGGGTTAATTATTGTAAGTAGCTGGCGGCGACGTTGTGGGGGGCAGGTTAGGGGTGAATAAATATAATACAGGGGTCGGCGGGGTTAGGGGCAGCAGATTAGGGGTACATAAGTATAACGTAGGTGGCGGTCGGCAGATTAGGGGTTAAAAATTTTAATCGAGTGGCGGCGGTGTGGGGGGAGCTCGGTTTAGGGGTACATAGGTAGTTTATGGGTGTTAGTGTACTTTAGGGTACAGTAGTTAAGAGCTTTATAAACCGGCGTTAGCCAGAAAGCTCTTAACTCCTGCTATTTTCAGGCGGCTGGAATCTTGTCGTTAGAGCTCTAACGCTCACTGCAGAAACGACTCTAAATACCAGCGTTAGAAAGATCCCATTGAAAAGATAGGCTACGCAAATGGCGTAGGGGGATCTGCGGTATGGAAAAGTCGCGGCTGAAAAGTGAGCGTTAGACCCTTTAATCACTGACTCCAAATACCAGCGGGCGCCCAAAACCAGCGTTAGGAGCCTCTAACGCTGGTTTTGACGGCTACCGCCGAACTCTAAATCTAGGCCTTAGAAAAGAACTTACCTGTAAAATTAAATAAAAACCTAATCTTACCTTTAAAAAAAAAAAAAAATCGCTAACATTACACAAAAAAACAACAAACTACCATTACAGAAAAATAAAAAAAACTTCTTTAATAGTTTGAAAATGAAACCTAAGGCCGGTGTGGTGGTTTGTGAAGCCCTGTATGAGCAGCTACAATTACTTTACCAGACCTTTTCACTTTGGTTAACATTTCCAGCATAAATGTTATTGCTCGAGTACAAGGGTTAACCACGAGTTTGCGAGCATTAGTTTCCACATTGCGCTCCTCATAGAAACTATTAAAAGCAGTAGTGGACCTACTCAACAGAGGTCGCTGGTGCAAAAATTATTTTTTTGCCACCCAAAAGGTAACTCAGTAGCTAGCAATAGATAGATAGATAGATAGATAGATAGATAGATAGATAGATAGATAGATATATGATAGATAGAGAGATAGATAAATGATAGACAGACAGACAGACAGATAGATAGATAGATAGATAGATAGATAGATAGATAGATAGATAGATAGATAGATAGATAATAGTTGATAGATAATTAGATAGTTAATAGTTGATAGATAGATAGATAGATAGATAGATAGATAGATAGATAGATAGATAGATAGATGAAAGATAGATGAAAGATAGACAGACAGACAGACAGACAGATAGATAGATAGATAGATAGATAGATAGATAGATAGATAGATAGATAGATAGATGAAAGACAGACATATAGATCGATAGATAGATGATAGATAGATAGAAATCAATGGAGAAAAAAAAATGATTGTGCTCAAGCCAACACATTTACTTTCAACTCGCTATACGCACGCTATTTTTGTTGTACGCAAAGAGCCGAAAAAACCCTCATATCGATTGCGCTCTACAGTTAGCTGTAGATCATCTACAAAGATTCTAGGTAGATCAAAAATTATACTGATGTAGGAGGCATTAGGTACATTACCAGCTAAATCAACAAATTGAAGTTACAGTTTACTTTAAGTAAGAGATCTAATGTTACCTGTATGACAAAATCATTTTATAGAGCATCTTTATTTAGTATTAGAGTAGCTGTTTGTTTTGTTTTTGTAATCTAAATTCCAGTGTGAATACATCACGCATATTTTATTTCATTGTTTTGTAAATGCCTTATAAGAGGGTGTTGAGTGAACTGCAGTAATTGAGCAAATAGTAAATAAGACAGAGAAAGTGGATACATTTGGTGCATAATGTGAAATGCAATATAAGCTATGTGAACATTTGTCAGTCAAGAAAATAAACAGATATAGCTTCCCAAATCGCTTTTCTAAGTTTTAGATGGAGCCATTATAAGCAATTTCATAAAATGCTTTTTGATAGTGAAAAATATGGCTAAGGCAAGTTGATTTTACATATAAGGTGGTGCAGATTCTTCACGGGGAATGCCGGAATCTGGAACAGCATTGAAATCCAATTTGTTGTCAGCCAACACAGAAAGTAAACCTCAAGGCGGATAACTAAAATAGGGAAGTACGGATATACTAGGGGTATACCCAAGGAATGTACTCACAGGAAATGGTTAGTAAAGGACCTCTGGAAAGAACCAACTTGCCAGGTACCAATGCAAATTCAAAGGGATTTTAATAACAAGCACATAAAATATACATAAAAAGCTAAAAGAAATGTAGCTTAAAGGGACACTGAACCCAAATGTTTTCTTTCGTGATTCAGATAGAGCATGCAATTTTAGGCAACTTTCTAATATACTCCTATTATCAAATTTTCTTCATTCTCTTGGTATCTTTATTTGAAATGCAAGAATGTAAGTTTAGATGCCGACCCATTTTTGGTGAACACACTGGGGCCTATCTATCAAGCTCCGTACGGAGCTTGATGGCCCGTGTTTCTGGCGTGTTTCTGTGGGGAACTACATTCCCCACAGACAAATCGGTAGGATTTTGGGCATTTCACCTTCTACACTGCACAATATAATTAAAATATTCAAGGGATTCGGTAACATTTTGGTGTGTAAAGGACTAGGCCAAAAACCACTTCAGATGTCACTGTTTTAAAAACCATCATGAGTGATTGATATCCTGACATGGGCTCGGGAATACTTTGGTAAACCTTTGTCAGTCAACACTATTTGCCTCTGCATCAACAGATGGAAGTTAAGGCTTTACTATGCAAAGCAGAAGCCATACATCTCTGTGCTCAGTCTCATCTGAGATGGACAGTAGCACAGTGGAATCATGTTTTGTGGTCAGATGGGTCAACATTTAAAATCGTTTTTGGAATAAACAGACATTGTGTTCTCCAGACCAGGGGGCAAATTTATCAATGCCTGTCCGACATGATACGCTGTAGCATTTAACATTGCACAAACAGTTCGCCAGAACTGCTTGTGCAATGCCGCCCCTTGAATATTTGTGGCTAATCAGTAGCTAGCAGGGGGTGTCATTCAGCCCGATCGTATTGGCTCAGAGGCAGCAGACCAGTTATAGAGCAGCAGTCCATTCGGAGTTTGATAATTCAGCCCTCAAGAGGAAAAGGACCATCCAAGCTGTTATCAGCCTCAGGTCCAATGGTATGGGGTGTGTTAGTGCCCATGGCATGGGTAACTTGCAAATCTGTGAAGGCACCATTAATGCAGAAAGATATGTATACATTTTAGAGCAACATATGCTGCCATCCAGATGTTGTCTTTTCCAGGGACGTCCCTGCATTTTCCAGCATGATGGTGCCAAACAACATTCTGCCCAGATTAGAAGCACATGGTTGCGTAAGCAGAGAGAGTGGGTGCTAGCATGGCCTGCCTGCAGTCCTGACCTGTATCCCATTTAGAATGTGTGGCGCAATATGAAGTGCAAAATAAGGCAACAAAGGCCCCGTACAGTTGCGCAGCTGAAGACATGCAAGCTTACAGTTGCGCAGCTCAAGACATGCTTGCTAAACTTAACCAATTGGTGTCTTCATTGTTGCAGTCACCAGATTTGAAATGTGTGTATATTTTCAAAAATACATTGAATTCAGTAAAACATCAAATAATGTATTAATAATGTGTTTTCTATGTAGTACAGGGTGAATTGATTTTTCTAATGACTCTTTTTGCTTATTTGTTTTCATTTTCCATACTGTCCCAACTTTTTCAGAATTGGGGGGGGGGTATATACATGTGAATATATGTAAAAATACATGTGAATTTATGTGTTTATATGTGTATACAGTATATGTGCTTACCTACATATATACACATGTATATATATATATATTTTTATATATATATATATATATATATATATATATATATATATATATATATATATATATATATATATATATATATATATATATATACTGTGTATATATATATATATACTGTATATATATATATATATATATATATATATATATATATATATATATATATATATATATATATATATATATATATATATATATACACACACACACATTATGTTCAGTATATATACACTTATGAGTCCTTTCCACCATTTCACCTGGTTGCCTGTGTGATTTCTATATTGTCAGCACCTGTTAATTGATACAGGTGAGTTTAATTATAAATTACAGGAGCATGACAAACTTGGAATGCTATTATTTCTTACAATTTTGAGAAGGTGCCAATTATTGTGTCCATTCTATTTTTGGAGTTTTGCATGCCATACCAATACAAACAAAAGAAATAAAAATGAGAATGCCTAAACTTTTGTAATTGCAACAATGTTCTGGGCGAAGTGGTGCATTATCTGACAGAATTGCAGGGGTGCCAATATTTTTGGCCATGACTGTATATACCTGTATATAATCATTTAGTTATATAGGTATATATATATATATATATATATATATATATATATAAATAAATATATATATATATATATATATATATATATATATATATATGATATTTTTCATCAGATATACAGTATATAGAAGTAAATATTTAAAAATAAATATTTTTTTTCTATGTAAAGAATATTGAAAACTAAAATATTTATAACTTACTTCAATTGTGTTTGTGAAGTCCTTAATTAAGAGTGCATTGGGTTTCGCTTGCTTGCAAACTTTTTCCTTTCAACTTGTAATACGCACAATAATGTAATGAACAAATCTAAAAAATGTAATTTCTGTGGCGTACCCTAGATGTGACATTTCTATATACAATAATTTAACATCATAAATTGATAAATGCAGTAACATGGAAACGTATGCAATTATATCTATGACAACAGAAAATTTTTAATTTAGCTTCAAATCTATTAATTTTTTTTAAGTCATAATTTTTTCTGGTTTGACCAAAAGTATTATTTTTAAATAGTAGTACGGCCATGAGTATCGGGTTCACGCCTAGTTATGCATAAATCGGTATATCTAGTCAAATAATCCATTTGCCTTGGACCTTGTATCCTGGCTAAAATATATCAGTGATGTGCTATGTATATGCAAAGGAGGTAGGGTTTCACTTGATTAATTTATTAGCCATATCAATAATAATTAATTTTCTCTACATTTTAATCCAGTCTGTCTCAGTAAATAAATTACCTTTTTAGATTTGTCTTTTGCATTAGAGGATGGTCCAATTATTAAAAATGCTTTTTATCCTATTTGCGATAATAATACTCACATCAGAGATGATTACTGCCACAATCCTTCCTCTCTCATAGCCATCCCTAAAGGTCAGAAATTGTGAAAGATTATGAAAAAGAATCATTATATTGAAAACGGATTTTGTCCAGAAAAACTTGAAATGGAGAGATATAAATTAAGTCAGATAGAAAGGATTTTGGTCAATAAACCTTTTAAACCTTATGACATACTAATATTTTCACCTTCTGTTACTACTTTTAGTCTAGATTTCAACAAGACTGTTCATATAATAAAAAACATTGAAAAATGTTACTAAATTATGAGATATTAAAACCAAAAATTACATATGGAAAATCTACTTTTAAAAATCAGTTAGCTCCATCTTTAATTAAAGAAGTTAAACCGAGACAAACACCAAAATTAAATGATCTGATAGGCTTTTTACCTGTGGCAGATGTAAAGTCGGTGATCATGTTAACTTTGTACAAAAAACATTCAGATCTACGGGTGTTACCAAGATTAAGGGGCCGATTTATCATTGCCTGTCCGACATGATACGCTGTAGCGTATCATGTCCTACAGACATCTCTGAATGCCGACAGCATACACTGTCAGCATTTAACATTGCTTGTGCAATGCCGCCCCCTTCAGATTCGAAGCCAATCGGCCGCTAGCAGGGGTTGTCAATGAACCTGATTGAATAGGATTGGGTAGATTGCAGACCACAGTCTAAGAGGCAGCAGACCAGATATGGAACAGCGGTCTTAAGACAGCAGCTTCATAATTGCTGTTTCCAGCGAGCCTAAAGGCTCACACGAAACAGGGGCATCAGGGGCCATTTGGCCCTTGATAAATTGGCCCCTAATTTTTTTATAATTTGTAGAATTACTAAAGTTTTTAATCTATTAACGGATAATGTTCAAATACAATATTTGGAACAACCGTCTAGGTTTCTCAAAACCTGAATTTGATAATATCTAAATAAAATAAAAAAAGGACATAAAGATAATGGTGTACTGTACCTACAGTATACACTGTAATAATGTCAATATGTTTTTAAAGACAGTTTAAATGGATTGTAATACACTACGGAGAAGAGAGGCTATAGAAATATAACGTTTGAAAAGTTAGATGTGGTGGATCCACAAATTAAAAACTTATGGTGATAGAGGAAACAACAAAGATATTATTTGCTGCTCTCTTTTACTTATTATTTATTGTGGTTTGGGTAGGAAGATGTTAATTAAAGGTACATGTTACCCATATGCAGCACTATTTAAGAATTTAAATAATATATAGTGATATTTCTTCAATGATAAAGACCCCTTTTTATTTAGTAAATGTATTTGGTCCAGTTTACATTGCTGATGTAAAAATCATTCATCTGATAAAGTGTTCAACTGTTTTTTCACTAGGTTTACTGAATTCCTCATTCAGTTTTATAAAAGCATAAACATTTTGCTAGGTGAGGTCGAGAGAGGAAAATCTTTGACTATTATTATTATTATCAGTTTCATCTGTTTTATTGTATTCTGTACATCTGTGTATTATACCCTACTGCCTCGTGACTTTAGTTCACAAATCTGCATATGCTTTAATAATCATGTATCACGTGCCTCGGAAAACTTCTGAAAATTACTTTTACCTTGTTTGCTAACTGAATTCATGTGTAAATACTTCCTGAAAACTAGACTGATTTAGTGTACACTCCTAAAAATGGAACACTACTTTGCATCTAAATTCTGGTGTATAATCCTGCCTGATCACTGGTCTGAGTTCAATTTATAATGCTAAAAGGTTAATCTCACCGGAAATGTAAGTTAAGAAGCAGCGGACATAATACCACTGTTCCTTAACTCGTCCGCCACCTGTGAGGTGGCAAATAGCAATCAGCCCGATTGGATACGATCGGGTTGATTGACACCCCCTGGTAGTGGTTGATTGGCCGCGAATGTGCAGGGGGGGCGACATTGCACAAGCAGTTCACTAGAAATGCTTGTGCAATGATAAATGTCTGCGTTTATCGATGTGTGGCGGACATGATCTGCTACAGCGGATCATGTCTATCTGCACATTGATAAATCTAACCCTATGAGCCTGATTTAGAGCCAGATTACGAGTGGAGCACTAACAGTTACACACTAGCAAAGTTGAAAGTAAACGCGATTGCATGAGCGCAATTGAAGTTAATACTCGTTGGGATACCGCATCCTCAGAGCTCTGGTTTCACAAAACAAAAAAGTGTCACAAAACACATCAAAAATACATTACAAAGTAAATTTACACTCATAATAACACTATCTAATAAAAAAATATTAAAAAATATATATATATTGCACAAAAAAAGTTATAAGGGCTCAAAGATATGAGGTCTCAGGTGTTAGAAAAAAAAGCAGGAAAAGGGCTTTAACATTGAGATGCATACATATACATGTCTAAATATATATACTGTACATGTCTAAATATATATATATATATATATATATATATATATATATCTGTGTACATATGTATTTATTTATGTATTTATAAGTTATTAATGTATTTATAAGTGTATTTATGTATTTACAGACATATATACATTAATTTATATGTACACACATATAGAAATATATAGAAGTGCATTAGAGCCCTTTGTAGCAAGTAGATGAAAACATGAAAAATCATATTTATGCAATATTCATATTTAATAAAATGCTAACTGTGTATGTACTGTAAATATTTCACATTCAAATGTTCTTCACATAGCAGAATATGTTTTAAGTATTTATAAATAGATATTATTCTTACATATATCTGTATATATCTATACTGATATGCAATAATTTATATATATATATATATATATATCCAAAAAAAGAGAGCACTCACCAGGACTTATACCTTAAAGCAATTACCGCTTTATTTTAACAAAGTGACGTTTCGAGGATTTTAACCTCGTCCTCAGACTTTACAACAGTGTACATACCTGAATGCTTTTAAACCCTCCACCGACTATCACCGCGATACCGGAAGTCACCCGGCGTCCTGTGCGCAAGACTGCGCATGTCAGAGCGTCGGCATGGCAACCGGCCGCGGTGTACACTAAAAACAAAAATGTGAATACAAACGGTTACAATATAGAGCAGTTCAATTGTTACAATATTCTCAATGCACTTAGCAATCTAACAATATCTATTATAAGAGCTAGATAGTTACAACACTTAACATCCCTACGATGCGTGTAGATTACTCTGTGATTATTGTGGTCATATTTCTTGGTTTGTAGAATCTTGGTCTCCTAGGTCTGATTTCAAAGGTCCTCTGTCTTTCTTCTGCCGAAAGTAACCACCTATAGACCTTTTTCTCTTTGTAATCAGATTCTACAGCATCCCACTTACGATTCTTGAAAGTTAGCAATTCTGTTTCGAAATCCAGTACTTGTTTGGTTAATTTTTCTAACCATTTGTTTTCTTGATCGGCTTCTAGTGTCGTTATATGTGTGAATTCAAATTGCTGAATTTCGACATCGACTTTATCCAGTAATATTCTCACTTCTTCAATGACCAGAAGCATCAAATCTAAAGCGCATTTATTCAAAATGCTGCACCACTTAATGCAAAACGCAGGGTTGTTCCTGCCTATAGTCGGAATGTTCTTTACTCTGAATCCTCTAGGAATAAAGAGTTTCCTATGATAATCTGATAGGAAAGTTCCGTGCAACGTTAAATCGATCTTTCTTTTTTTCAGTTTCAATAATTTTGCATATAGGTGGGAGGGCTGTTCCTTTAAATCCCTATTGGGAACAGTAGCAAACCGGATTCTATTGGCATCATCTTCTGTATAATTGAATTCTTTGTTCATCCTACCACCAATCGCAGATACACGATCCGGCATAGAGTAACCTGCACGACGACACATATAGTGTATTTATTACACTGTCCGTGTGGGTTATTCTATGTCGGGAAGACTATCGACGACTTGCGCACCCGTATGGCCAATCATCGTGCAGCCATTCGATTGGCTATAAAAAACAAGGGGTCAGACCAACCCGTGGCACGACATTTTGCGCTGACTGGCCATACGGTTGCAGACCTGAGGTATGTGATCATCGATCACATTCCACCCCCAACTAGAGGGGGTGATAGGGATAGACTCCTGTTGCAGTGCGAGTCCAGGTGGATCTTCAATCTGGGCACTTTGGTGCCCGGAGGGTTGAATACCAACCTGGACTGGCACTGTTATCTGTGATACCTAAGTTTAGGGAGTATTATCCAGATGTTAGCAGTAATGTGTATTCTGATAGCCAGTATAGCCATACTAGGTGGTAGGTTTGACTCAATATTATGTCTATACCAATTCCCAGTTCTGAAATAGTTAGGTAAATTTGACAGAGTAATCTACACGCATCGTAGGGATGTTAAGTGTTGTAACTATCTAGCTCTTATAATAGATATTGTTAGATTGTTAAGTGCATTGAGAATATTGTAACAATTGAACTGCTCTATATTGTAACCGTTTGTATTCACATTTTTGTTTTTAGTGTACACCGCGGCCGGTTGCCATGCCGACGCTCTGACATGCGCAGTCTTGCGCACAGGACGCCGGGTGACTTCCGGTATCGCGGTGATAGTCGGTGGAGGGTTTAAAAGCATTCAGGTATGTACACTGTTGTAAAGTCTGAGGACGAGGTTAAAATCCTCGAAACGTCACTTTGTTAAAATAAAGCGGTAATTGCTTTAAGGTATAAGTCCTGGTGAGTGCTCTCTTTTTTTGGATATTTGTGAAGGCACACTGCGGCATTGGATGCACCCTGGGCAGTTGAACAGCGGAGTGAGTGCAGAGTTCATTTGGGATTTTATATATATATATATATTGCCCCAAAATACCATCAGATATATGTAGAAATATGTACTTATAAAAGGCCATGCCCCCTCACTCGCCGCAATCAAGATAGAAGTGCCACGGCACATTTTTACTTTCTTCAGCGTATTTTCCATAATTTTACGAATATTTGTTTTTTATATGTGAGTTGTGTGCACTCATAAGAGCTTATGTTAAGTAAAGAGTGCTTTTCTTAAGAAAGCCGGTTTGCAGGCCCATATCTCTCCTTTATATTAAAATATGGGGTCATATAGACCCATTCCACACATACCCTTTCCATACAGACTAACAGCCTCCCTTCCGAAACGGTTAATTTTCTGATGGGGAGGTGAGGACTACATCTGCAAGAAAGGAACGTTTGCTGGCGGCAGAGGAGGAGAATTAATCTGCAATCCGTAGTGGCTATATACCACACAGTGTCTTATCCATACCTCATAGGAGTTGAGGTTGAAATACGTGAGTGTTCATTTGGCCTTACTTTATTGAACTTTTTCAAGTTTGTCTGACATACTACACCAGAAAGGACTATTTTGCTGTGTGCCCTTCCCTCTTCTGTCCCAGATATGTATATACAGTATATATATATATATATATATATATATATATATATATATATATATATATATATATATATATATATATATATATATATATATATATATACTGTATATACAGTATATATATATCTATGTGTACATATGTATTTATTTATGTATTTATATATGTGTTTGTTATTTATCTATTTATATGTGTATTTATGTATTTACAGACATATATACATGTGTAAACACATTAATTTATATGTACACACATATAGAAATATATAGAAGTGCATTGGAGCCCTTTGCAGCTAAGTAGATGACAACATGAAAAATCATATTTAAGCAATATTCATATTTTATAAAGTGTTTAACTGTATATGTACTGTAAATATTTCACATTGAACTGTTCTTCACATAGCAGAATAGGTTCTGTGTATTTATAAATAGATATTATTCTTACATATATCTGTATATATCTATACTGATATATAATCATCTATATATATACTATTTTATATATATATAGATGATTATATATCAGTATAAAAATATATCATATTTTATATATGTATTTATAAACATATTCTGCTATGAGAAGATCATTCAATTGTGAAATATTAATATTTTCATGTCAGGTTAGCACACTTGAGTATGTAGGATTGTGTTTGCATCTGAGTAGGTTTTTTTTTTTCACTTTTCTTCCCCTATTTACTTCTATGAGAAAATACCTTATCACATGTGTGATATTCTAAGTTTAGCTATTAATGTACGTCAGGTTAGCGCGTGAGTGAAAACTGTTTACTTTCAACTTGTAATACGAGGACTACCAGACATTTGCAAAAAGATTAAATTTAGCGGAGTTAGCGCTGGAAGACAGATCTGGGATCCTAATGGAGTATAAAGAAGAAAGCCATCGAGCTCGTCTCCCCTGCAAGTCCTAGATTCCGCCCTCAGCTGTGTTTACTTACGTTTTTCTTGGATTATGGTGTCTCTTGGTGACCAAATCGAGGTAAGAATATCCGGCAACGCGTTTCAGCTCTCTATGGAGCCTTTGTCAAGCCTGTCTTCTCTTCCAATAATGGAGTAGGGGAAGTATCAGCGCTAGTTATAACCTAAAGCCAAATACAAGTAGGGACCCTCTCAAGAAATCCCTTGGGTGTGTAGCTACAGAAAAGTGGAAGTATTGGCGCTTACAGCTAGGATAGATCTATATTTATATGAAAATACGTATAAATAATACAATATATATATATATATATATATATATATATATATATAAGAGCAAGAGATAATATAAGATATATTATGGGGCTTCTAAGAGATTGCTTAAAATGATACAACACTCTAGAAAAGATATCAAGAATTTAATATTAGTAGATTAATAAATACAATTGATAAAGAACAATGTCTAAAATATCAAGCACAATTACAATATAAAATTTAAAGGGAAGGGGTATGCAGGGCAGTAAAACCTAACTCTAAATACTAGCTCAAACAAGCAGATTACAATAGAGAGGTACAATGTCAAGCAGAACGATTCCCTATTACTAAATAGTAAGCTAAAATACACACATGGATAGGAGATGGCCTCGGTAATGTAAATATAGCACTCGATAATAAAACACTCAATAATAAAACACTCAATAATAAAACACTCAAATATAGAATCTGGACGTCCAGTATTAAAATAATAGGGATAAACGTGCAAAAGAAAATAATCTAAAAGGGTTAAATATAAACAATGATCAGAATCAAAATGATCAGAATAGATTGTCCCGTAAGAGCAAATATATATATAGGCTCAGTAAGCAACGATGGTATTGTATATCACCAGTATGTCTATTAGAGCTTAGTCTATTCACTTTATGCTCTCAAATGTAGTTGATCTTGCTCATCGAGAATTGGATCAAACTTAAACACATTTGAGAGTGGTACCTGAAGCTTTGTTAAGAAGAGAGAAGGCAGCTGTCTGTAGTAGAGTGGATCGATCTTTTCCGTCTCTATTCAGTAGTCGGTCTATGTCCGATAACCGCCTCTTCAAAATCACAAGAGTAGTGTATCCAGTAGCCAGCTTAGGCTTTGCTGGCGTCTTCTGTTTCTGCGCGGCCGGTCACGTGATGCTGTGTCAGCTGTCAGGTAGCGTGTAGCCGTATCAGCTGTTTTTACCGGTGTCCGCGCACTCTCTGCTTTCAGTGAAAGCTAAGTCGGTATATTCAGAATTGGTGTGTTGGAAGTTCCTCCTTCCAGGCTTACAGCTGAGGGCGAACTCTTCTTAATGGAAAGTAGCAGCACTCCTCTTTTTAGATAGAAATAGAGGGTGATGTAAATGTCTCAAAGGTGGATGGTAGTAAACAACTTCAACGCGTTTCTCCCCTTCCTGGGGCTTTTTCAAGAAGTGTTCACCTGTCTTCTAAGGCTCCTTAATATACACCTCATAGGTGTTTCATTGGTCAAAAGTCCATATAATTGCTCGTATTCTCATCAGCTGTTGGAAGGAGTTTGTGCCAGAGGAGTGCTGCTAGTTTCCATTAAGAAGAGTTCGCCCTCAGCTGTAAGCCTGGAAGGAGGAACTTCCAACACACCAATTCTGAATATACCGACTTAGCTTTCACTGAAAGCAGAGAGTGCACGGACACCGGTAAAAACAGCTGATATGGCTACACGCTAGCTGACACAGCATCACGTGACCGGCCGTGCAGAAACAGAAGACGCCAGAAAAGCCTAAGCTGGCTACTGGATACACTGCTCTTGTGATTTTGAAGAGGCGGTTATCGGACATAGACCGACTACTGAATAGAGACAGAAAAGATCGATCCACTCTACTACAGACAGCTGCCTTCTCTCTTCTTAACAAAGCTTAAGGTACCACTCTCAAATGTGTTTAAGTTTGATCCAATACTCGATGAGCAAGATCAACTACATTTGAGAGCATAAAGTGAATAGACTAAGCTCTAATAGACATACTGGTGATATACAATACCATTGTTGCTTACTGAGCCTATATATATATTTGCTCTTACGGGACAATCTATTCTGATCATTTTGATTCTGATCATTGTTAACCCCTTAATGACCACAATGTACCCTGTATGTCACTGGTCGTTAAGGGTTTTTTCAGGACATAATAGCACAAGTCTAGCAAGAACACGCTATTAATGCACTCCCTCCAGCAGGCTTTGTGGAATAGAGCAGTCTCAACACTGGTGGCAAGACCGCACTATAAAACAATCAAGTCCCAAAAAAAGGCCAGCGACATACAGGGTACGTCGCTGGTCCTTAAGGGGTTAATATTTAACCCTTTTAGATTATTTTCTTTTGCACGTTTATCCCTATTATTTTAATACTGGACGTCCAGATTCTATATTTGAGTGTTTTATTATTGAGTGTTTTATTATTGAGTGTTTTATTATCGAGTGCTATATTTACATTACCGAGGCCATCTCCTATCCACGTGTGTATTTTAGCTTACTATTTAGTAATAGGGAATCGTTCTGCTTGACATTGTACCTCTCTATTGTAATCTGCTTGTTTGAGCTAGTCTTTAGAGTTAGGTTTTACTGCCCTGCATACCCCTTCCCTTTAAATTTTATATTGTAATTGTGCTTGATATTTTAGACATTGTTCTTTATCAATTGTATTTATTAATCTACTAATATTAAATTCTTGATATCTTTTCTAGAGTGTTGTATCATTTTAAGCAATCTCTTAGAAGCCCCATAATATATATTATATTATCTCTTGCTCTTTTATATATATATATATATATATATATATATATATATATATATATATATATATATATATATATATATATTGTATTATTTATACGTATTTTCATATAAATATAGATCTATCCTAGCTGTAAGCGCCAATACTTCCACTTTTCTGTTCTCTTCCAATAATGCTCCTTAAATACTTAATAGCAGAGCCGTTTTAAAGGGGCAGATGTTTATTTTTCAAACAAACTTCATGTTAAGATTGTGCTGGTTATTCAATTGATGTTTTTGTCTCTGATGATATATTTAAATAGATTCCATATTTTTATCTGAGTATTAGGGCACTGAAATAGCTGCATATAATCCCTAATTATTATTCAGGAATCTTATAATATACTTCATAAAACAAATAAATAAATAAATAAATAGTGTTGGGTTGTATTAACAAATAAACATTAATCATTTAAAAATGACCATAATTAACCCTATACACACAAATGCTAAAAACTTTCAAAACACTCTCTCCCATAGTTCATAAACATAGATATAAATAGTAAATAAATAATACATAAATAATACATAAGAAGGTCCACTGATAAATATTCTATAATCTATTATGAACTTTATTAAATAAACTTTATTATTAAAAATATTATTTGTAAAATCAGAGATTTTTCATAAAAGAACACTATGGTATTCAATCTTTCATCTGACAAAGCATGATAGGTCCATTTCTAAATTTAAGCCATTAGGGGTTAAAGTGTTTAAATTAAAAATCCACTTAGAATTTAATTGTAAGAGCATTTTTCCACTGTCTCCCCCTCTACCTTTGTCTTTAAGTTTAGCTATTCCTATATAATTAAAGTAATTTGGGTTGCCTCCATTACACATTTTAAAGTGTTTTGGGACGGGGAGGTCTTTATTTCTATCTTTATCGACATTCTCAATGGATGGCAGATGTTCACGTATACGTTCTCTTAGGGGTCTTGTGGATTCGCCTACATATTTGCTCCCACATTTGCACTGTATAAGGTATATAATATTCTTATCAGTGCATCTAATTAATTCATTAACTTTAAATTGTTTACCCATTGAGGAAGAAGAAAAAAGTGTTGTTTTCGTGGAGTGTCTACAGGATTTACAACAATTACAGGGGTACAAACCTCTTAAATCATTCCCTAGTAAATCTTTATCTGGCCGCTTGTTATAATTGGACATAGTTGGTGCTTTCAAATACTTTTCAAATTATTTGTTTTTTTGTATACAAAGAATGGGCGGTCAGATAATAGATCTCCAATTGTATTATCCTGTTTTAGGATGTGCCAATGTTTGTAAAAGATGTTTTCAAGTATTTTGTGGTTTGATTTATATTTGGTCACAAATGGAACTCTCAAATCATTAAATATCTTATCCCTTCTGGATTTTGGCTGTAGGAGCTTATCTGTTACAGCCAAAATTAAGTTGAGTCTGACATATGTGACAATATGACATACACAATTGACAGTTTATTTTTTTAGATTGACATGCTACGAAAGAAAGACACAAAGTTGGAGTTAGATATAAAGACATTCCTGATTTATAAGAAAGACAAGCGTATTCCCAGAGGTCTACGAGTAAGAAAATTTCCTTCATTCTCTGTGAATGATATGGAGTTTATAACTAAGTGGAATAATGTATTCGATTCCTGTTCCTTTGCACTGATAGACATACTGTTTGAATACAAAATAAATCAAAGGATAGAACTGCTACAAGAAATGAAAGACATCCAGGAAAAACTTAAAAACTTTCAACAAGACATTGAATTTAAAAAGTATGACAAACAGTTTGAGATCAATCTGAACACTTTCAAACAAGGACTGTGGCAATTTAAATCGAGAGAAATGACCAGAGAAAGAAGGGATTAGGACTCCAAGCATGTATGCAAATAGCACATGATGACAACTCCAGAAGGATATCCAAGCAAAATAATAGATATCAAGGGAGATTTATGAAAATAAAGAAGACTGACTTTTTCTGACACAGATTACAAGATTGATTCTTCTGATAATGATAATGTAACAGAGGACATTATACCCACAGTATTACAGTCTCCACAAGATGTAGTGACCATGGATACTTCTAGTAATTGTCAGGGTTTTTTCCCTGTTTTGTTTGCCATGTGCTGTTGGCAGTCATTTTACTCACCTCTCTTGCTGACTCTGGTGCAAACTGTGTGATGCTGCTAATTTCCTGCACTTCCTTTTATGGCCAGACTGGTGTGTATACATCATCCGTGTGAGACAGGATGCAGTCTCAGAATTGTAATGTCATCACTTATTATTTAAAGGGCCTCTGTTCAGTATGCTTTGCCCTTGCATTGTCTAAGACCTGTTTGTAAGAGCTCCTATGTATTGCCTGGCTGTCTGATGTTCCTCCTGGTTCCTGATCCCTGGCTTGTTCCTGACTCTGCTGTTCTCCTTGTTCCTGATTCCGGCTCATCTGACTACTCGCTTTGGCTCCTGACTCGGCTCAATTGACTATTCGCTTTGGCTCCTGACTCGGCTCGTTTGACTTCCAGCTCTGGTTTTGATTCCTGGTTTGTTATTTGACTTGTGGACTTTTTATTATTTTTTGCTATTAATAAAGGTGTGATTATTTTTGCACTTCTCACCTCAGTCTGATTCCTGGCACCCTGACATTACACAAGGGCCATGAATCCAGATGGTGCTAATAATCCACCTTTAACTGCCATAATTTCAAGGATGGATAAACAGGATAATCCGCTTGGATCAATTTGACTTGCACTGCACATTTGGACCAAAGTGTTCAGCAAGTTATGGCTGCTCCTGTTTCCGCTGCTGTACCTAGTCCTACCAGGAGCATGTCTGGTTCTGCTCCTCTACCTCAGCGTTATAGAGGCAATCCTAATCAGTGCAAAGGGTTTTTGAACCAGGTGGGCATTTACTTTGAGGTGTTACCTCAGGCTTTTCCCACTAACAGAGCTAAGGTGGGATTTCTCATCTCGTTACTCTCTGACACATGGGCTAATCCCTTGTGGGAGACTAATAAACCTGTGATTTCAAATTACCATGAATTTGTGGCCTCCATTCGAAGGGTAATTGATGTTCTGGCTCGCTCCTCCTCTGGTGCTAAACGACTCATGTCCATTCAGCAAGGCACAAGATCTGTTGCTCAGTATGCCATTGAGTTCTGCATGCTTGCTGCAGAGGTAGGTTGGAACAATGAAGCCCTTGTTGCCGCCTTCTTTCATGGGCTCTCTGATGCGATTAAAGATGAAGTTGCTGCCAGAGATTTACCAGAGGATCTTGAGGCATTGGTGTCTTTTTTTATCCTAATTGACATCAGACTCAGAGAGAGGTCCTCTTTCAAGGAGCGCTTGCAGAAGCCTCCTGTTCCATTGTCTCCTACGTGTTTGTTCCCACCCATGCTTCCCTCTCCTCCCATGCATCCTGGTCCCGAGTCACCAAGTACTACTGAGCCGATGCAGTTGGGATTCATGTGTCTCTCCGTGGCAGAGAGGGCCTTTAGGAGGAGGGAGGGGCTCTGCCTCTATTGTGGGTTACAGGGCCACCTTTCAAAGTCTTGTCCTACACGGCCGGGAAACCCTCACACCTAAGGTCCTGTCGAGGCAGACCCTGGGTGGTTTATCCTTGTCCCCGGAACTGCTAAAGGAGAAACCTTTGGTCACGGTTGTCCTTTCTTGGGTGGACTCCTCCATAGTCACCCAGGCTCTTGTTGACTCCAGTGCTGCGAGCTATTTCATTGACAGTGCTTTTGTATCAAAGCACTCCATTCCTGTTGTGCCTCATCCGTTCCGCTTGCTATGGAGGCCATTGATGGCAGGCCCTTCAGCCCGCACTCATTACTCATGAAACTGCTATCAATGGCTGTTGGGGCTCTCCATTTTGAAACCCTCCAGTTCCAGGTGATAAACTCTCTGCATTTTCCGGTTGTTCTGGGTTATCCCTGGCTCCAAAAGCACAATCCCAGTCATGACTGGCGCAGGTCCGAAATTTTGTTGTGGTCTCCGCAATGTATTTCCACTTGTCTTCGGAAACCAGTTAAAGTCGTGTGCACTTCTTCGGTATCTCAATTGCCAGAGGAGTACCAAGATTTCCTAGATGTTTTTGACAAGGTACGTAGCCTCCTCACCGGTCTTACAATTGTGCCATAGACCTGCAACCTGGAGCGATTCCTCCTCGGGCCGGATTTACCCTTTGTCTGTTGCGGAGAATTGTGCTATGAAGGAGTATGTTGCTGATGCTCTGTCACGGGGGATCATCCGCAAATCCTGCTCTCCTGCAGGGACTGGCTTCTTCTTTGTGAAGAAAAAGGGTGGCATCGATCATAGGGGTCTTAATCATCTTACCATTAAGAATGCTTACCCTATTCTACTCATTACGGAACCCTTTGACCACCTCAAGTGAGCTATGGTCTTTACTAAACTTGAATTGAGAGGAGCTTACACTCTCATTAGGATCAAGGAGGGCCCACGAATGGAAAACAGCATTTAACACCAGGAGTGGGCATTATGAGTATCTCGTAATGCCCTTTGGCCTACATAATGCTCCTGCTGTTTTCCAGGAATTTATTAATGATGTCCTACGAGATATGTTGCAACAGTGTGTTGTGGTGTACTTGGACGACATCCTCATACACTCACCCACACTTGAGGCTCATCGTTCTGATGTTACACGGGTTCTTCAGAGACTACGTGAGAATGGCCTGTTTTATAAACTCGAGAAATGTGACTTCCATCAGACTCAAGTAACTTTCCTAGGTTATGTTATCTCCGTTGCAGGGTTCTCCATGGATCCTGACAAGTTATCTGCAGTTCTGCAGTGGCCTTGCCCAGTTGGTCTTCAGTCTATTCAAGTTTTTTGGGGTTTGACAATTACTATAGAAAGTTTAGAAACCTAGTGGTAAGTGTTCTGTTGCTGAGAATCTTCGAACTAAACTTTTGCACACTTACCACTATCCTAAAGCCGCAGGTCACCCAGGCAAGAACCAAATTATTTGGTCTGTCACTCGACAATTCTGGTGGCCAGTTCTTCGTTCTGATGTTGCTGCATATGTTGCCTCCTGCTCAGTTTGTGCACAGAATAAGACTCCTCGACGTCTTCCTGTGGGTCTTCTTCAACCTATTGCTAAGATGATAACATTTTATCTTCCTTGGACACATCTTTCCATGGACTTCATTGTAGAGCTCCCTGTTTCCAATGGCAATACTGTTATCCTTATGGTGGTTGACCATTTTTCTAAAATCTCACATTGCATTCCCTTGAAGAAGTTGCCTACCGCTCAGAAGCTTGCTTTATTTTTTGCATGGGAGGTCTTCCATTTACATGGGTTACTCATGGAGATATTGTCAGACTGGGATAGCCAGTTTGCCTCCAGATTTTGGCGTTCCTTTTGTGCTCAAATGGGGATCCAGTTTTCCTTCTTCTCGGCATATCACCCTCAATCCAATGGGGCTGCGGAATGGTCTAATTAAACTCTGGAACAGTTTGCTATGTCTCAGACTACCACAATAATTGATCTGAACTGTTACCTTGGGCAGAGTTTGCTCGTAATAGTGCTATTAATGCTTCCTCCGACTTATCCCCGTTCATGGAGAATTATGGGTTTCAACCATCCTTGTTGCTCGATTCATTCATGTTTCAGGGTATTCTGGCTTTGGAGGAGCATCTCCAGCAACTCTGTTCCACGTGGGTGCAGATTCAGGATTGCCTTCAAAGTTCCAGGCTGATCGTAGGCGTCTGCCCGCACCTTCCTACCAGGTTGGTGAGAGAGTTTGGCTGTCCTCCCGCACCTTGAACCTTCATGTGCCTTCCAATAAACTGGCTCCCCGTTATGTTGGTCCTTTTTGAATACTCAGACGGGTCAATCCTGTGGCCTATACTCTTGACCTTCCTCCTGCAATGCGCATCTCCAATGTTTTTCATGTCTCCCTCTTGAAACCATTGGTTTGTAATCGGTTTACCACTGTGTTGCCTCGTCCCTGTCCTATCTTTGTTGACAACCATGAGGAGTATGAGGTCAGCAGCATTATTGACTCTCATATGTCCAGGGACCGCGTACAATATTTGGTTCACTGGAGGGGCTACTGGAGGAGCATTCATGGGTCCCCTCCTCTGATGTTCATGCTCCCGCCCTCCTCCGTGCCTTCCATGCCTGTTTCCCCAATAAGCCTTTTGTCCTGCCGCGGGGGAGAGGTCGTTGAGGGGAGGGTACTGTCAGCGTTTTTTCCCTGTTGTGTTTGCCATGTGCTGCTGGCAGCCATTTTACTCACCTCTCTTTCTGACTCTGGTGCATACTGTGTGATGCTGATCATTTCCTGCACTTCCTTTTATGGCCAGACTGGTGTACATCATCCGTGTGAGACAGGATGCAGTCTCAGAATTGTGATGTCATCACTTATTATTTAAAGGGCCTCTGTTCAGTATGCTTTGCCCTCGCGTTGTCTAAGACCTGTTTGTAAGAGCTCCTGTGTATTACCTGGCTGTCTGATGTCCCTCCTGGTTCCTGATCCTTGGCTTGTTCCTGACTCTGCTGTTCTCCTTGTTCCTGATTCCGGCTCGTCTGACTACTCGCTTTGGCTCCTGACTCGGCTCTTCTGACTATTCGCTTTAGCTCCTGACTTGGCTCGTCTGACTTCCAGCTCTGGTTTTGATTCCTGGCTTGTTATTTGATTTGTGGACTTTTTATTATTGTTTGCTATTAATAAAGGTGTGATTATTTTTGCACTTCTCGTCTCAGTCTGATTCCTGGCCCCCTGACAGTAATCAATCAAAAAACAGGGATCCCCAAACACTTCCCACAAGAAAAAACACACACAGAGGTGTGAAGGGCAAAATAAAGAAATGCAAACAAGAGCAAGCAGGGGTACACAACAAAACAACAACTGATGAATCCACAGAAAACAAATGTCATCAGGGGTTACATTTTGTGACCACTAATCATTTTAACCTTTTGGAAACTGTGTTAGATGTTAATACATTTGTGCGCAAAATAACATTGCACAAACACATTTTTTGGTGGGGATGAAGAGCAGGCACAAAATATTGTTACTTATAATAGCACACAATGAAAGAACCAACTTAGACAGTGATCATTTGACCTTTTCAGAATGGTGTACTTGCAGATTTGCAACAACTCTCACATGAAGGGATAAAGAAGTTTCAGATCTCACTGATGAAAGTGATATCAATTATAAACATCTAAAAAAGAAAAATAAATTTTACCCAGTACAGACTAGGGGGCCTATTTATCATATGTCTATCGGACCTGATGCAACACTGCGGATCAGGACCGACTGACATCACTGAATGCGGAGAGCAATACGCTCTCCGTATTCAGCATTGCACCAGCAGCTCTTGTGAGCTGCTGGTGCAACACCACCCCCTGCAGACTCGATTTCTGTCCGCCTCATCAGAGCAGGCGGACAGGGTTATGCAGCAGCGGTCTTTAGACCGCTGCTCCATAACTTGTGTTTCTGGCGAGTCTGAAGACTCGCCAGAAACATGGGCCTTCAAACTCCGTTCGGAGCTTGATAGATAGGCCCCTAGGTCTAAAGTCTTAGATATTTTTTCAAAAAACAATTGAAGATAAACTAAGAGCATTACATGAGAAATTAAGTCAGATAATGAAAAGAGAACATTCTAACTTAGCATCCCAAGAAAAAACAGCTCTTAAATGATGACAGTGTAACAATAAGATCTTTAGATAAGGGCGGAAATGTTGTTGTCCTTAATAAGGTTGACTATATCACTGTGATAATTTTGTCTCACCAAACTTCAGAGAATATTTAATAAAAATAAAATAAATGGAATGTAGCTCTATTCTTGTAAACAGCAAGTAAATATAACTTATTCTACTAGCATGTACAAGGTGAGCATTTACTTTTAGTAATTGAAGTGAAAAGTATGGTTTAAACCTCTATGAATGATAATAATAAATCTTATGAGAGATACTTATTAAGCCTCTATAATATAAGCAATGATTCATTAATATTATAAAAAAAAAAAGAAAAAATGAGAAAAAATCCTTTATATTCAGGATAAGAAACGAAGTGATAGAGTTCAACTCTAGATAAGTAATGTTCAAATATCTTTCCTTAAGTTTCACACACTCACACAAACACTCTAAAATATATATACAAAGTTCCAGCACACACGCAATATTGACCAGCAAGGAGGAGGTTAATTCAGTGTAATACACCTCAGGTAAGTAAAAACACTTAGCGTTATATTTGTAAACCTTATGATTTGTATACAATACGATACCCAAACCAGCGTGGTGACAAGACCAGATTTTCCCAGGAGCGATGGTGTAGCGTGGAGAGCGGTAATAACAGCAGAGTAAGTGCTAAACCGGAGAATAGTAGAGAGCGGCGTTCCGGTAGCAGCTTGTGTGAGTGCGGCTTCAGCCGCGTGTGATAGAGTTCCGGTAGCGTAGGGATACAATTAGAAGTATCAGTCCAAAAGATTCAGGAAAGAAGTGCAGCAAACTTTGAGATACAAACAGCCTTCAAAAAATAAAATACTTAAGACCTGAAAGGGATAAGTAAACTGCTTGGAAAGAGCAGTAGCACAGGATGAGAGAATCCACTTTAATTTTCAGGCACTGAGTAATGGAAAAGTACTTCCTTAAATAGGAGGAAGTGCTGATAGTCAGAAAGTCTTAAAGGGATATCAAATCCCCCCCTTCTCAGGGAATCACCCCCGGGGATTCCAGACCAGGTTTAAGGAGGTAACGATGATGAAATGACTTCACCAGACGAGGGGCATGAACTTCTGAATGAAGATGCCAGGAATCATCCTCTGGACCGTAACCCTTCCATCTGATGAGATATTCTAATCTTTGTCATCGAATCCTAGAATCCAGTATTGATTCAACTTCAAATTCCTCTTGAAGATCCACTGAGATAGGAGGTGGAAGATCAACTACCGTGCGTGTTATTGAATGGAAAGGTTTCAATAATGAAATATGGAAGGTGGGATGAAACTTGTAATCCTTGGGTAACGTGAGCTTGACCACATTGGGATTTATTATCTGCTCTACAGGGTAAGGTCCCAGAAACTGGTTAGCCAATTTCTTGCTAGGGACCTGAAGTTTGAGGTTTTTAGTAGATAGTAACACTAAGTCACCTATTTTATATTCAGGTCCAATCGAATGTTTCCGATCATAGTATTTCTTTTGGTATTCCTTAGCCTCAGCTAGATGTGTTTTCAATACTTTCAATCGATCTTGAAGTTTGGAAGAAAAATCTAAAGCTGAAGGGGAATTTACTGTTTTGTGGGACAAGGTTATGGTGTTAGGATGGTACCCATAAGTTGCGAAAAAGGAGGATGTTTTGATTGAGGAACACAATGAATTATTATGAGTAAATTCTGCCATAGGAAGGTAAATTAACCAGTCATCTTGTAAATGTGAAATATAACAACGTAAAAAGTGTTCAATGGTCTGGTTCAGTCTTTCTGTCAACCCATTTGTTTGTGGATGGAAAGCAGTAGTGTAGCGATGATCAATTTTTAGTAGCTTACACAAAAATCTCCAGAAGGAAGAGGTGAATTGGGTACCCCTATCAGTAATAATATTAGAGGGTAAACCGTGTAGTCTTACAACCTGATCAAGAAATACTTTAGCTGTAGTCATGGCATTTGGTAATCCCTTGAGTGGAATAAAATGAGCCAGTCTTGTTAAATGGTCGACTACTACCATGATAGTGTTATATTGTTGTGATGCAGGTAACTCCACTATAAAATCCATGGCAATAGTACTCCATGGTTTATCTGGAATGGGCAGAGGTCTGAGTAACCCTATGGGTTTTTTATGTTCAATTTTATTTCTAGCGCAATTCTCACACCTAGAGACGTAATCATAAATATATTTATTCATCCCTGGCCACCAAAACTTACGACGGGTAAGTTCAATGGTTTTCTGTATCCCTGGGTGACCAGATATGGTGTCATCATGGGTGTGCGTGAGAATGGAAGATCTTATTTTCTCAGGTACATATAACTTTTCCTCATGATAAAAAAGACCTGTAGTAGGATCTTTTGAACAATTCTGTAGTGGTATTGAATCATGTTTTAGAGCAGTGTGAATCTCTTCTTCTAAGGGTGTTAAGGTACCTATTATCTTTTCTGGAGGGATAGTGAAGTTAGGTTGTTCATGAGGAAGTAACTCATGAATACGAGAAAGTGCATCTGCCTTTGTGTTTTGACTCCCTGGTTTATAAGTTATTAAAAAGTTGAAGCGATCTAAAAAAAGTGACCACCTTGCTTGTCTAGCTGTTAAAGTCTTATTCTTCTTTAAGTATTCTAAGTTTTTATGATCAGTATAAATAAGAAATGGAATTACTGATCCTTCTAGTAGGTGTCTCCATTGTTCTAGTGAACACTTAATAGCAAGGAGTTCTTTATCTCCAACACTATAGTTAGCTTCAGCAGAAGTCAAAGTTCTTGAATAGAACGCAATGGGATGAACTTCACCTGTCTCCTTATTTTGTTGGGAAAGAATAGCCCCAATGCCTGTGTTCGATGCATCAACTTCCAACAGGAATTGTTGATCAAATTTAGGCAGTGTTAGTATTGGAGCTGTTGTGAACATTTCCTTAAGACTATCAAAAGTCTTCTGGGCTTGTTCAGACCACTTAAAGCAATGTTTTATACTAGTTAATTGTGTTAATGGTCTTATCACTGAGGAAAAGTTTTTAATACATTTACGGTAATAGTTTGCGAAACCAATAAATCGCTGTAATGCTTTTACTGTAGTGGGTATAGGCCAGTCTTTAATTGCGGCTACTTTTTCAGGATTTCTATTTTGTTTGGGGTAATTATATAACCCAAAAACTTTATTTTAGAGACATGGAAAACACATTTTTCCAGCTTTGCATATAACTTATGCTCCTTGAGACGAGTAAGAACCCACCTAACATGTTTTTCATGTTCTATGGAAGATTTCGAATAAATCAGAATATCATCTAGATATATGATGACACAGATATCCATTAGATCATGAAAAATCTCGTTGATAAAATGTTGGAAGGTTGCGGGAGCATTGCTTAGACCAAAGGGCATTACGTTATACTGGAAAAGACCATAACGGGTTCTGAACGCGGTTTTCCATTCGTGTCCTTCCTTTATGCGAATAAGATTTTAAGCGCCCTTTAGATCTAATTTTGAGTAGATTGTGGCCTCATTTAATCTTTCTAGTAACTCTGGTATGAGAGGTAGAGGATACCTATTTTTAATTGTTATTTCATTCAATGCCCTGTAGTCAATAATAGGTCTTATTGTTCCATCTTTGTTGCATACTAAAAACAGTCCTGCAGCAGCAGGGGATGTTGAGTGTGAGATGAACCCTTTTCGCAAGTTTTCATCTAAATATGATCTTAGATATACCAATTCTTCTTGTGAAAGAGGGTAAATCTTTCCATGTGGTATTTGAGATCCCGGTATTAAATCAATGGGACAGTCAAATTCCCTATGTGGTGGGAGGTTTTCTGCCTCCTTGAGGTCAAACACCTCTGCCAGGTCCTGATAAATTTGAGGAAGCTCATGTTCTATAGTAGAGATTACCTGATAGGGAAAACAAGTCTTTATACAATAGTCAGAGTCAAAGTTTACTTGTGGTGATGACCAGTCAATATGAGGATTATGTATTTGTAACCAGCTAAATCCTAAGATGATAGTATGCATGTAGATAGGTATGAGGTCAAAAGTAATATATTCAGAATGTCCTTGGTCAGTTGTTATGAGTAAAGGGATTGTCTGATGGGTAATGGGGCCCTGTTGTATAATAGAACCATCAATAAGTTTAACTGAAACAGGATGTGTTTTGACAACAGTTGGAATTTTATTGAGCTTAACATATGCTATATCTATATAATTTCCTGACGCCCCAGAATCAATCAAAGCATTAGACCGCACGTTTTTCTGATCCCACTGTAAAGAAAAGGTGAGAGTGAGATGTGGATTTTGGGTAATGTGAAAAATATTGTGATTGAAACTACCCTTACCCTTTTTCTGTCTCAATAGAGATGGACAATTTGTGACGGAGTGGTCCTTTTGTCCACAATAAAGACAGAGATTTTCTAATCTGCGTCTGTTTTTTTCTTCTGGGGTTAGAGGACCCCTTATAGTTCCAATCTCCATAGGAACCTGGTTTGAAACAGCTTTTTCCATGGTTGTAGAACAGGGATAGGAACGTCTGGGCACAACTTCATAGGAAGCTCTTTCAGCCTTTCTTTCACGTAACCTTCGGTCCAAAGTGGTGGTTAATTTCATCAACCCATTCAGTGTGTCAGGCATCTCTAATCGTGACAATTCATCTTTAAGGGATTCAGAGAGACCCAATCTGAATTGGTTCTTTAAGCTGATCTCGTTCCATTGAGAGTCATCTATCCACATTTGAAATTCAGTAATATATTCTTCAATGTTTCTTTTCCCCTGTCTCATAGATCTTAATTTATTTTCAGCTGTTATTTGAGTGTTGGAATCCTAGCCGAAACGCGTTAGTCTTTTTCTTTTGGGGAATTGCCCCACTATCTCTTTCTGTAATAATATTTTAATGGAATACCAATAAAGTGCTATTTTATTTTTATATTTTTGGTGCCTGGCATGCTTTTTCTCTTTTTTGGTCTGCAATTTACCACTACAAGCCAGCACCGACTGCAAAGCCTGACCGGAACTACCGTCTGTGAGGAGAAAGCAAGTGTATCTCCTCGGATATATCTATAAACAATACATATATCCTTTTCGCTACAGAAAGATCACTGAACCCCTGGCCAAGCGTGTGAAAGGGAGTACCGTTGCTTATAACCTTATGGCGTTATGCTCGAGATAAGCGCAAACAGATAGTAAATGGAGTGTTTTGTGTGTGGAGTCGGAATCCTGTGTTGACATTTTTACCGATCCGCCCGCTTTTTCCTAACCAGCAAATTGCATTCTAAGTACAGCAATTTTGTTGAACAGCCATTGGTTACAAAGGAGGAGTGACATACCGAACAACCCACTGCCCGTGCAACCATTGGACTAACAGAGTGAGTGACACATTGAACACGTCACTGGATCGCCCCGATTGGATACTCATATGGTAACCGGGATTGCAATTACAGCTGGAGAAAAATCTGCCTGTGGAGCGCTCATTCCGCGATAGTGGACAGGCTGGAGCCTGGGAGAGTACGCTAACCGAGCTGGTGAGATAAGCTGTTTGTATGTTCATTAATCCTTTTCATTACAATATGTGCATTTGGGAAATATTGTGAATGAACATAACATCAAGTGTCACTTTTACCTAAGAGGTTGTTCACCTATGCAATTTGCGTTAACAATTGTTGAGCTGGAATATCTATTGACTTAGCTATCAAACAAGGATTCTGTTTACTCCTAGATTGACTCTTTATAAAGTAACACGCTGGGGTATCAATCTGTGATTAGACTTTAACAGAAGGATATTGATGAGAAATTTACAAGTGTCAATTGGACATAAATATATTAAATGAATGCAGAGACTTTATAGATATCTTGATATATTCCAGAGGGTTTTTGCAAGGAAGTTTGTTTTGTCTTTTCCGGTTTTCACAGTGTAACAGGCAACTTTCTAAGGACTGGTTGGGACCCTCCCCCCCTTTTTGTTTGTAAATTTGGGTAGCAGGTGGTAAGCTACTCGTACCAACTAGCCCTGTCACTATGCAGGAAATACAAGATGAAGCAGTAATGGGATTCTATTCTTTAAAGAAAGTTGATGAAAGAGATGTGGATAACAAGGAAATTGATCAGATATTTTCACAAGATAGAAAAAACTTTGATTTGCCTATGTTATTTGATGAAATGGAACGCTTGCTAATCAGAGAAAAGAAATTGAAATGGGACATATGGACTCTGGAGAAATATGTGGCCCTAAACATGATACCAAGGGGACTAAGGGTCAACAAATTCCCCACCTTTGATACAGAGGACTCAGAGTTCATAGAATTATGGAATACTGTACTTAATGATTGTTCCTTTAGACTAATGAAACTATTGATTTCTTATAAAACTGGTTTGCTATCATCCACAAGATTAGAGATAGTGGAAGTACAGTCACTTCTAAATATCTATTCTAGAACAGTAGATTACCCTAATTTTGATAAGGTGTTGCAGCGTACAATACTAGAAGTTAAAAGTGAAATAGTCAACATCAAACATACTAAATTTATTAGGGACAAAGCAGACTATGACAGTAACAAAGTTTATATTTGGAGTAAAAGTCAAAGGTCCCAGTTTAGGAGATCTCAGAATTTCTCAAGAGGAGGTAGACGGAATAGAGGAAGGAGATCTAGAGGTAGAAGAACTGTTACATTTTCAGAAAGTGAGGCAGATTCCGGTGGGGAAAGCACACAATCAGAAAACGAGGATGGTAATTTTTCACAAGAGTTAGTGAATATGAATACAGAATTCAATAGGAGTGGGGGTCATGTGTACCAACAGAATAGGAGCAGTAGCAGGGCAGGACCAGGGAGAGGTAGGATGATATACAATTCATCACGTTCCAGGGGCCAGCCAGGCCATTATAGGAGGTACCAACCTACATCAGAGTACTCCTATCCCCCTGTACAGCCTGTCACTAATACTGTCCAAAACAGGGATGAAGAACTAGTACAGCTAGAGCAGGTTTTTCAGGTGGGCCACCACCCCCGGGAAGGGGGGGGTACAACAACACAAGGACCCCAACAAGGGAGATATTCATCTCGCCAGACGAGAGCCCCGTCCAAGTACATACCGTCATAAATCTATCTAACCACATTCTAACTGTGTATGAGGAGAGGGTACTGTCTCTTGGTCTGGGGTTTGTACCAACAGTTAATTTTAATCTGTTCAAGACAATGTTGGATTTGAATAGGTTTATTCGTAATTTAACTTTACGTAAACATTTTTCAGGTGCAGACTCAGACCAAGGGATAGTGACCACCCTTGATACTACAAATCAAAGGGGCGTTCAACAGGAACTTGATTTTTTGGAGACTTGTGATCTCATTACTCTGGGTGAGTTAGAAAAAGAGGGCTTACCAGGTTCTGTGGAGTTAAATCCTGAAAGGGTTAAAAGGTATAGGAACCCCTCTACCTTCTATCCCATCCAGAGTAGAGGCAATATCATTGAAACTTTCTATAAGAGAGTCGAGAGAGACCTGCGAAGTCTCACGTTGTCTCATGATAGTCCTGTAAGAAATATGTCATTAAATGAGAGGAAAGCCCTCAAGTCCCTTGAAGAAAATACAGAGGTGGTCATTAAACAGGCCGACAAGGGGGGCTCAGTGGTCCTCCTCAATAGATCAGACTACATCAAAGAAGCCCTCAGACAGTTGGAGGATGTGGAAAACTATGAGCATCTGAGAAGGGACCCCACTAATGGATTTCAGAGGGAACTTGTGCACCTTCTGGATGGAGCAGTAGAGGATGGCCTGTTGGATGAGAAGACTTCTAAATATCTTTATGTAGCACATCCTGTCATCCCCCTATTCCATCACCTCCCGAAGGTGCACAAGTCGCTGGTTAATGTCCAGGGTAGACCCATAGTGAATGGCATAGGGTCTATGCTGGAACATCTCTCGGAGTGGCTCGATGGAGTACTCCAGCCTCTGGTCAAATCCCTTCCTAGCTATGCTAGGGACTCCAAGCATGTGTTAAATTTGGTAGAAAATGTGTCTTGGGAACAGGAATTCAGTTGGCTCTCTGTGGATGTTGTTTCACTATACTCCACGATACCCCATGAATGGGGTATGAAAGCAGTGGCATATTTTTTGAAAGAAGAAACAAGCCACAGTGACTCATTTAGTACATTCGTTCTAGATGTCACTCATTTTCTACTGTCCCACAACTATTTTCGATTTGAGGGGGAATTCTACCTGCAGAGACGTGGGACCGCTATGGGAGCAAAGTTTGCTCCCACCTACGCCAACTTATTTATGGGTTGGTGGGAGCGGTCCCACGTCTATGCGGCTAGGAACCCCTTCAGATCGAGAATTAGACTATTTATTCGCTACATAGATGATCTCCTATTTATATGGAGAGGAGATATGGAAGAGGCACGAGAATATGTCCATTACCTGGAGTCAAATGAAGTTAACCTAAGATTTACTTTTGAGTACAACAAGACCCAGGTACATTACCTGGATCTTGAGCTAACAGGTTGGCCTTCTGGTAAGGTCTCTTCACAGGTATATAGAAAACCCATCTCAGGGAACAGCCTCTTACATGCAAAGAGCTGTCATCCCAAACATATGCCCTACTCGGTGGCCAAAGGCCAGTTCGTTCGTGTTAAACGAAACTGTACCATGCCTCATAGCTACAGAATTCATGCTGATGACTTGGAAAAACGTTTACAACAACGTGGCTATAATAAGAAAGTGATCAAGAGAGCCAGAAAAGAGGTAGATCATATGACACGGGAGAATCTCCTACGGGATAAGTATATCCCACCTAAGGCTAAGGACAACACATTGACATTTGTGACTGATTATTCAGCCCAATACACACAAATTTGTGGTATAATTCGTAACCATTTCCAACTCCTAGTGGCTGATGATGCACTCACAGAAACAGTTGCGAGGGGATGCAGGTTTTCCTATAGGAGGAACAAAACTATAGGTAACCATGTATCTCCGTCTCAACTGAAGAAAATAGGCTCAGAGATGGGAGCATCTTCCTCCTCTTCTTGGCTTAATCACAAGGGAACATACAAATGTGGATATTCGGAGTGTAAGGCGTGTGAACACGTTCAAGTGGGCACTTCTTTTACTTCTGCGGTTACAGGGGAATCCTTTGACATTTCTTCATGTGTGAACTGTAGATCCACATATTGCATATATCTCTTGTGGTGTACACTGTGCAATCTGCAGTATGTGGGATTAACCACTAGGGACGTCCGGTCTAGAATAAGAGAGCATTTGTCAACAATACGGGTAGGAAAGAGCAGTATCACATTGGTTACCCATTTTGTAGAGAAACATGACAAAGATTGTCATTCACTTAAATGGATGATAATCGAAAAAGTTCAACATCAAAAGAAAGGAGGAGACCGCTTTACGGTCTTGTCAAGGCAAGAAATGTATTGGATTTTCAGACTCCAAACCAAGAGACCTAGGGGCCTAAATTCAGAATATGATTTTATTAACTACTGGTCATAAATCTGCTGAACTAAACCTTTATATTATTCTGAACCTTTAATCAAGTTTAGGATGACCAGTCTGAACTAGAGAGATGAGGGCTAATTTACAATTTATAATTTGATATTTGAACCTTATAATTTGAATTTCAGATCCTAAAAGCCTTTATATGTATCCGTTAATCCATCATAGTTTATGCTCTCCAGTCATAGACAAAATTATAGCAATTGATGTTGTTAACAATCAGTCAGCAGTTATGTAATACTAATGTAGGCCATGGAATCAAACCCTCTTTTTTGTAAATATATTCGCTAATTGACCTCAGTTTATGCTCTCTAGTCATAGGCTCACTTATAGCCGTTGAAACTTCTAGCGATTAGCCAGGAGCTGTGTAATACTAACGTAGGCCCGTGGGTTACTTCCTTCTATAAATGTATGTAAATAGCAAAACAAGCTTAAACATCGTGAACTCCTCCAGTCATAGGCTCAAGCGTAATGATTATTGAAGATAGCCTCACTATAGTAACTAACTAAACTCCCTAACTAGGAATAATTAAACATTAAGGACCCCCCCTTTTTGATTAAAATGCAGTAAATCCAGCCTATCTGCTTTATTGATAATTCCTCTAGTCATAGGCTCATGTACAAATATTAAAGTTAGATTCAATCTTTGTAACTATCATATATAGCTCTTGTCATAGGCTCATGAAGACCATATGTCAGCAAGAAAATATTATGTGATGCTTGATTTGTTTGATGTATTTTTATCTAATGTGTAGTATGCATTTAGTACTATCATATACATGTCTTTTCATTTGGAGGACTCCATTAGATTGTTGTTTATTTTCACTCATCAATCCTATGGAAACCATTTAACATATATAAGGCATAATTTGATTTAACGAATACCATTGTGAAAATACAATTGTTATGATAAGTTTTGTTATGAGAATCATTTCCTACCCCAATTTGGTCATTTAATGTTATTATAAAGTTAGTTTGACAATATTACCTTTATAAACAAGCAAACACTGCTTTATTCATTTGAGATGTTATGCCTTTAAAATACAATTAAATGACCAACCAATTAGATTTGAGCACTGGGGATTTAAACCTGTGTGCCACTAACTGTTTTATGGACTATGAGTACGGCTCTCCTAGCCGAAACGCGTTAGTCTTTTTCTTTTGGGGAATTGCCCCACTATCTCTTTCTGTAATAATATTTTAATGGAATACCAATAAAGTGCTATTTTATTTTTATATTTTTGGTGCCTGGCATGCTTTTTCTCTTTTTTAATCCTCATACAAGGCAGTCATAGCCAGAAAAAATTCTTCAAGCGAATCTAATATTGGATGTTCACTTTCAAAGAATCTATTGGCCCAGGAGCGTGGCTCCCCCTGGAGGAAGGAAATAGTGGTACAGACCTTTATCCTTTCACTATGGTATGTTTTAGGTCTAAGTGAGAAAAGAAGTTTGCATGCACTTTTAAAATCCCTGAAATCGCTGCGCTTGCCAGAGAAGGGTTGTGGGTATTGTATGTGAGGTTCAGCAATTCCTGCTTCTTTCCCTGACATACAATCTTTTATTAAGGTTTTGAGAGCTTTATTTTCAGTTTGTACCTCTGTTAAGGCTCTAGCAAGATATTCTAGTTTTTGATGAATATTAGAAAATTCATTTTTAATTTCATTTGGATCCATCTTCCAAAAAATAAAAAAAAATACACCTCAGGTAAGTAAAAACACTTAGCGTTATATTTGTAAACCTTATGATTTGTATACAATACGATACCCAAACCAGCGTGGTGACAAGACCAGATTTTCCCAGGAGCGATGGTGTAGCGTGGAGAGCGGTAATAACAGCAGAGTAAGTGCTAAACCGGAGAATAGTAGAGAGCGGCGTTCCGGTAGCAGCTTGTGTGAGTGCGGCTTCAGCCGCGTGTGATAGAGTTCCGGTAGCGTAGGGATACGATTAGAAGTATCAGTCCAAAAGATTCAGGAAAGAAGTGCAGCAAACTTTGAGATACAAAAAGCCTTCAAAAAATAAAATACTTAAGACCTGAAAGGGATAAGTAAACTGCTTGGAAAGAGCAGTAGCACAGGATGAGAGAATCCACTTTAATTTTCAGGCACTGAGTAATGGAAAAGTACTTCCTTAAATAGGAGGAAGTGCTGATAGTCAGAAAGTCTTAAAGGGATATCACAATCACAGAAGCTAAGAGACTGAAAGACAGAGAGGTGTATATTAAATTAAAATGAAAATCCAACACTACAATTCAAAAATGAAATGATAGGGATAATTGTTATGGCTTAAAACAACAACATAATTACCACATCAGTACAGGAGATTTTAACACCACAATTCCCAGTCACTCCCATCTTTCATTATTTTCCAAATATACACAACGATCCTATCTGCCCTCCAGGTTGTCCCATAATATCAGAGAATAATTCTCTGAACAAAACATTATCTGAACTAATAGACACATTTTTACAACCTTTGGTTAAAAATTTACCAATCTATATACAGGACACCACTGCACTGCTGATAACATTGAAAGGGATAAAATGGAAATCTACTTATAGATCTCTGGCTCTATTCCTACTTCTAGTGATCAAATTATGATTGTATTTCTTATCTAGAAATCGATTTACCAAAACCTTGGACTCACTCATGAAGTCTTCAAGTCTAGAACAATTGCGTCTGATCCTACAGAATTGACTGTAGGGGATATTATTCAGCCACTTAGGATGATGATTACTATTCCTATTTATGTAGCTGTTGGAGTCTACTTTTTTGAAAAATGTTTTAGAGATGACCTCTCCATTTTCACCCCATTTCAAAGTTACATCAAGGAAGTCAATAGACATTTCCTCTAACTGATAAGAAAAAGAGATACCCCAAGTATTTGTATTAAGATATCTTACAATTTCAAGAGCTAAAGAATTAGAACCTTCCCAAACAAAAAGTTAATAATCTATGAAACAGCCATAGAAAACAACGTTTGCCCAAAGTGAAGATGAATAAATAAAATTCTGTTCGAATAAATCCATAAACAGGTTGTCAAAACTAAGGGCAAAAAGTGTTCCCATGGCTGTTCAACAGATCTGTAAATAAAAACTATCCTGATAAATAATATAATTGTGTGTTAAAATAAACCTAATAGAATCTAACAAAAATTGTTTTCGTTTGGGAGGTAAGTACATATCTTATTCCAAAAAGTGTTTAACTGCCGATATACCCAGTTCATGTTGGATATTAAAATATAATGCACCTACATCCCAACTTATCCAGTGCCTGATACATTTTTTTATTTAGATTTATAAATGCTGGTGAGGGTAAAAAGGGGCTGGTTTGTATAGGTGAGATTATGTTCAAAATGTATTGAATACTGCTTTAGCTATCATTTCCAGTGATTCGTTGATCTATAGCTGCTTAAGGTATCCAATTTTCTATGTCTCATATATCAAGTTTGAAAGTGGAAAACAAATAATTACAATTGCAAAAATGTAGGAAACACACATAGAAAATAATTTATTTAAACTATGTCTGGGACTTTTGATCTACACCTCAGCCCAGCATGAAAAATTCCGAAAGACTCTATAGACCATGTTTCACAGTTGTATATTGATATTTCAAAGATTGCAAGGTTTTCTGGTCTGATTTAATTTTTTTTTTTTTTTTTTTCTAATGTTCTTTTTTTGCATTTGTTATTATGGACTGTTGTATAGAATAATTTTTGGTTATTTTTATTTTAATTAGTTCTATAATATTTAAAAGGTGCGTTGAGATGCAGATACCCTTTACAGTGGCACTTGTTCTATGTGACAATGAATGAACAGTTTCCAGATAGATGTGGAGCTTTATTCACAGCTTGTGCGCAATTTTTTAGTTTTAATTTTGCAATGTCGAGTTTTTTGTGCAGAGTATTAATTTCACAAACTGGTTTCATAAAATAAAGGCCTCCCATTTATATTGTACTTACCAGTGCCAAAGTTTGCCAATAGCAACAGAGCTATGGGTAGAAATAATATGAAAAAAAAGATAGAATTAAAGGGATACTAAACCCATTTTGTTAATGATTCAGATAGAGCATGCAATTTTAAGCAACTTTCTAATTAACTATCAATTTTTCTTCGTTCTCTTGCTATCTTTATTTAAATAGCAGGAATGTAAAGCTTAGGAGTCTGCTCATTTTAGGTTAAGCACCTTGGATAGCACTTGCTTATTGGTGGCTACATTTAGCCCCAATATGGAAGCCGAACCCCAGGTTCTGAACCAAAAATGGGCTGGCTCCTAAACTTTACATTCCTGATTTTTAAATAAAGATAGCAAGAGAACGAAGAAAATTTGATAAAAGGAGTAAATTAGAAAGTTGCTTGAAATTGCATGCTCTATCTAAATCATTAAAGAAAAAAATTGGGTTTAGTATCCCTTTAATACAGGCTATTAAAAAATCTCATACTGAAAAACATTTAAAGTGTTTTTTTTCATAAAAAAATAAATGCTTGATTTAGTTTATTTACGGGAACCAATGTCTGTAAAACTGTTTGCTAAACAAAGATTTAATTCAATGAAATAAATTTTAAGTAATTAAAAAATAAATAGAATACATAAAGGCTATTAAAACACTTCCAAACTGAAAGATATTTTATATTAAAAAAGTGCTTGATTTAGTTGTTTCATATCATATTTAAAAAAATGTCACAGTAAAAATGAATAATTTGGTAAATATTAAATGTCATCGTAATAAACAAAAATGAAACATCTATAATTTTTTTAACTTGTCAAAAAAATTCTCTCTAGTATTGAGATAATAAATGTCTTCTTAGAAATAACATTATATGAGAACATTCTACCACATGAGATTACCCCTATCCTTAGAATGAAACTCTTTGTTTTAAAGCCTAAAATACATTATCACAAACTGTAAAGCATTAAGAAAGATTGAAAAAGTATGAAAGCACAAGAAGGATTAAAGCTCAGTTAATACTATATCACATAATATTTCCAGGTTAAGTCATATTATACTGCATTGAACTTTTCATTTTATTGATTTCCTGTTCCTTCTTGTTAGGACAGGGTAATAGCTGTTCAACAGAGCTCAAAATGGAAAGCAGGTTGTAGAATGTTGCATTTTAGGTTATATACTGTAGTAATTAAATGTCCTTCCAGTGGGAAACTGACTGAGACAAGTGGGAAACTGACTGAGACAAGAGCTCAGTATCTGAATGACAAAGTGTTGCAATTCTGCTAGGATTAGTTTTGGAACTAATCATCCATTGAAAAATATTACATATTAGTGATAAATATTTTAAACTGCAATAATAGCTAGCATTGATTTTTTTTTTAAGTCCCAAAGGATTGATCAGAGGTCGTAAGTGAATTCCACAAACGTTGTCCACTAGATGTGCAGGTTCAATATCAAAATTAAACAGATTATAATTGCAGTTATCTCTTTTGGTGAGATATGCAGATTCTTCAAAACAATATGTGTATAGCCTAAACACAAACACAAACAAACAAAAATCACAATGGTAAAGTCATTTTGGATATCTCAAGTAACATAACTAAAAAATAAAAAAATAAAATCGGAACACTAATGAAAAATAAATTAATACATCTAAACAGTTTATTGTATTGTTGTAAACAATCAGTTAAATTACAAGTTTTGTGTTACGTGCGGTATGGCTATTCCGCTGAAAAATTGGCCATTGCGTGTGGAATGGCCAGTAACGCATATTACGAGCCGCTGCGGTATAGGCTGTAACGCAAGTGTTTTAGCCTTAACGCAACCCTCCACTCTGCACTTAAAAAATGATATTTGAGTGTGGGATTTTCCATAGCGCCAAATTACAGGTTGTGCAGTCCAGCTAAAATGCGTTACAGCCTATAATGACACAATCCATTCCGCAATCTGAGACCAGTAGATATGGATTTTGCGAAACTAAAATGTTACAAAGTATACTAAAACCCATAAACTACCTATTAACCCCTAAAACGCCACCATCCCGCATCGCGAATACTATATTAAATGTATTAACCCCTAATCTGCCGCCCACCTACATCACCGACACCTACATCACAACCCCCCACATCGCCAACACTAAATAAATCTAGTAACCCCTAAACCGCCGGCCACCCACATCCCAACTAATAAACTAAACCTATTAACCCCTAAAACTCCAGCCCCCCACATCATAACTAATAAACTAAACCTATTAACCCCTAATCCGCTGACCCCCCACATAGCAAAACAGTAAATTAAACTTAACTCCTAAACCTAACAACCCCTAACTTTAAGTTAAAAGTTACAATATAGCTATCTTAAAATAAAGACAAACTTATCTGTGAAATAAAAAGAAACTAAGATTAAATTATAAATTAAACTAACATAACTAATCTAATAAAATAAAAAAACTACCAATTAAAAATCTTAAATTACATGATTAAAAAACCTAACACTATGAAAATATTAAATACCTAAATTACAAATTTAAATAAACCTAATACTACGAAAAAATTATAAAAATCTAACCTTACGCTTGTAAAATCAGGGAGCATCAGATTAGGGGGTTAATCACTTTATTCTAACGTTGGCGATGTCGGGGAGCGATGGATTAGGGGTTAACAACTTAATTTAGCGTTGGCGATGTCAGGGAGCGGCGGATTAGGGGTTAAAAACTTTATTTAGCTTCGGCAAATGTCGGGGAGCAGTCGATTAGGGGTGTTTAGACTAGTGGTTTATGATAGAGTGCTAGGTTTAAATGTAACTTTATTTTCCCCATAGACATCAATAGGGTTGTGTTACAGTGATTTTCCATTCCGCAATCGCAGGTGTTAATATTTTTCTAACACTCTCTCCCCATTGATATCTATGGGGGAAAGCGTGCACAAGCACATAAACTCACACTTTGGCTTTTGTGTGGTATGTGTGTGTGTATGTTACGTCAAAAATCTTTTGCAAACATATTTACATGTATCTAAATTCCTTTTTTTGTTCTAAACAATCGGCTAGATTTGGAGTTTGGCGGTAGATGGGTTGCTAACGCTACGCGTGGTTTATGTCTAACGCACGGCATTGTTTGACTCCGGTATTTAGAGTTCCAACAATACCTTCTAACGATATTCCTAACGCGTGTATTTCACACGCGGAATCCCGCCCGCGTTAGACAGTCTCCCATAGAGATCAATGGAAAAGCAAACAAACACGCTTTTTTCATCTAACACTCGATCTCGCGAGAAATACGCACGGCTCGGTCACATGACGCATACCACATCATGCACAACAATAACACGCCACAAATGTCACAACAACAATCACTAAACAAAGCACAGAAGCATTACACATTCACAAGCGGTGGGAATTTTAATATAATAAAATACAGGGAATACGCATATACTTTAAGATGCGGAAATACGCAAAATAACAACAACGAAAAAATAAATAAATACATACACCAGCAAAATAATCGCATTCAATATCACTATATATTAGGACCAACATACATATACAACACTTCACTAATACCACACCATCGCAAATTCACATTTAAACATAATACTATTGGTCAATGTTATAGAAAACGAGCACTATGACATCATCGCATTCTACACATTCCACAAATACTAACTCAAAATGAGCATGCGCAAATTAACACACCTAATACACATTGCACAAATACTAATTGCTAATAAAGCACACCTGAACACAATTTACAACGCAAATCGGTACATCATTAAACATTTACACAGGGTATATAAGCACCACACAAGCATGGCTTCTTTGACTGTGTTGCTGGTGGGTCTTTGGAGATTGGAGGTTTAAGATTAGAGAGTTTGTGCATTATTGTGAGTGAGTTAGTGTTAGTGTGAGAGAGTCAGTTGTTAGTGTTATCGTGAGTGAGTGGGAGTTAGTGGTAGTGGGAGAGAGTCAGTTAGTGGGAGCGTGAGTGAGTTAGTGGTAGTGGAAGTTAGTGAGAGTTAGTGGTAGTGTGATAGAGTCAGTTAGTGGGAGCGTGAGTTAGTTGGAGTTAGTGAGAGTTAGTGGTAGTGTGATAGAGTCAGTTAGTGGGAGCGTGAGTTAGTGGGAGTTAGTGAGAGTTAGTGGTAGTGTGAGTTAGTGAGAATTAGTAGTAGTGTGAGTTAGTGAGAATTAGCAGTAGTGTGAGTTAGCGAGCGAGTGCTTTTTCTGTACACTTAACACATTTACACGCAAACACATTCAATACATACATACACTTATCAATAACACTACATACACTCCATACCCCATACCCTCTCATACTACACTCCATACCCCATTCCCTGTAGTCCCATTCCCTTTCATCCCATTTACTCTTATCCCATACCCCATCCCATACCCATCCCCTAGTTACATTTAGTTTACATATCCTCCTTTTAGTCTTCTTCTTCATTTTGTTCATTTAAATATTCCTTACCCTCTTTTATTTATATCCCTTTCACACTTTCAGCACTTTTTTGGTCTTTTTAGTTCTTTATTTTGACCCCCTTTCATTTGATCACACTCACTTTTGGTTTGCTTAGTTGGGGTTTGGTTTAGGGAAGAGATGGAGGGCAGGCAGGGGAGAGGTAGAGCGGGGAGGAGAGGGAGGGGGAGAGGAACAGGACAGGAAGGGGGGCAGGAAGCGGGGGTGGAAGCGGTGGGTGGACCCAGCCACTTGGTTCAAGATGAACAAGTGGCTGGGCCCAGTGGCGGACAGAGTAGGGCTTCACAGTCCGGGAAACAGAGGGCATCGTCACAGGGGAAGGCCAAGGCGACTAGGGAGGCGAGGTTTTCGATGGAGGAGAAGGAGGCCCTCGTAGAAGCCTATATGGCCAGGTATAGGAGGCTGCAGCATCAGAAGACCACCCCGACTGAGAAGAGGAAGCTCTGGCATGAGATAAGGAATGCAGTCAATGCAGTGGGTGGCCGGAACAGAGACATGGACTCTATTAAACATCGATACTGGGACTGCAAGATGGATCTTAAGAAAAAGTTAAGCCTGGAGGCCCGACATTCCGCAGGAACCGGTGGCGGCCCTGCACTGCAAATCAATTACTGCAGATGGGAGGAAATGTTGCGTCCCAGCATCTCCGAGGTGGATGTAGTCGGTATCGGAGGAATTGATACCGGGAACCTGCCATTCTCATCTGACGGTAAGCTCATTTAAGAATAAATTCACATACGAATCTATTTCAAGGGACACTATACGCAAACCTTTACTTTCATGATTAAGGTAGACAATACAATTTTAAACAACATTCCAATTTACTTATATTACCTAATTTGATTAATTCTTTAGATATACTTTAATGAAGAAATAGCCATGCACACGGTGAACCAATCACAGGAGGCAGCTATATTCAGATACCAATCAGCATCTTCTAAGCATATCTAGATATGCTTTTCCGCAATGAATATCCAGAGAATGAAGCTAATTAGATAAGAAAAGTACATTAGAAAGTTGATTATAATTGTATGCTTCGAAATCATGAAAGATAAAACATTGGGTTTCATGTCCCTTTAAGGATCAGATTAATGCTATAACGTTGTTTACACGCATTCACAATTACTTAGCGGTTACATCAGTATCTAGGCTATAGGTTAGGTGTGCATTTAAACAGACTGAAAAGAAACGCTAAAACATTCAGATTGACCACAGATATCACAAACACGGTTTAGAAAATGCGGAAATCATATTGATTGTTAGATTTCAAAGTGGATTAATGAGGCTGCATTTGTAATTGTATCATAAGCTAAGTCATTTAAAGCTTTATTTGGAAATATGCTAATATATACATTTATTTATTTTTTCAAATATACAGAGTCTGGGGAGGAGGCAGCACAGCAAATACAGGCTCCTCCTTTTCCCCGGGATGAGAGTGGTGGGGATGAATCTCCACCTCGGAGGGAAGATGCCCCCCGTGACGAAGAGGCCCCGGAACCAGAGGAAGAGACCCCGGAACCAGAGGAAGAGGCCGCGGAACCAGAGGCCCCTCAAGGACCCACACCCCGCCGTGCACGGGCACCCCGCCGTGCTCGGGCACCCCGCCAAGCACAACAAGAGGAAATAGTGGAGGTGCAGGTTCTACTAGACTACATAGACCAGATGCGTAACTCCCGGATACAAAATATAGAAGGCCGAAGTAGAATAATTGAAGAGCTCAGTGGCATTCGAGAAGGCCAAACCCAAATCATACACCTCCTTACTAGAATCGAAGAAGGCCAAAACAGAAACTTTAATCTACAACAAGAGATGTTTAATTTCTTCCGGGAGGCGCATGCTGGTCTGCCTCCTGGTCCGCCTCCTGTTGCCGGGCCTCCTGCTGCCGGGCCTCCTGCTGCCGGGCCTCCTGCTGCCGGGCCATCTTCTCCTGTCGGGCCATCTTCTCCTGTCGGGCCATCTTATCCTGCTGCCGGGCCATCTTCTCCTGCCGGGCCATCTTCTCCTGCCGGCCCATCTTCTCCTGCCGGCCCATCTCCTCCTCCTCACCTTGGTCGTCCCAGTACTCTTCCTTCCACTCTTCCCACAACATCTCCAAGGAGAACTCATCGGAGTCGGCAGTTGCCCCTCCCAGAGCCTCAGACCCGTGGGAAGAGGGGAAGGAAGAGGAAGTAAGTATTTGTTTTCATGTTTAATGTTTTTGGTATTTAATGTGTAATGGATAGGTATGTGATGATGTGGTTTTCATACACTTGTGGACCACACTCTGTATATAATCTACTTCTATGGGACCGGGTCCATGGAGGCAGATTGTTTGCAGAGTGTGGGTTATAAGTATGTGAAAACCACATAATCACATACCTATCCTTGTTCATGATATTGATTGGTTTCTGTGATGTGATGTCCAAACTGTTTCCCGAATCGCAAACAAAATTACCATTACAATTATCCATGATGGCATATTACTGTTTGAAGGCCAATAACACAGCTTAAAGGGACAGTCAGAACATTATTGATTACAAAGAAAACACTGTATTACGCATTATCAAGTTGGAAACAACAAAACATGGAGAAATACCTGTGACTTATGTGCTTACCCTTGTATCTATGCCTATGAAAAATGACCACTTATTTGTTGTTCTGACTTAACAACATTTTACACAATCAATGATCAATACATGGTAAAAATGCTGTATGAGCTCAAGGTTTTAGATATACAAATGCTATCCAAATGCCCTCTAGTGGTCAAATTGCATAATGATTACATGCACTCTTCAAGCTCTAAGCAATGAGTACACGAACCTCATAGGTTTAGCTAGCAAATTAAAATAAACACAGACAAATGATTAATTGGTGAGAAAACTTTGATATCATTGATATTACAAAATTGAATTTTTTAATAATGCTAAACATTATTTGTTTGCTAAACTGTCCCTTTAACAAAATTACATATGCTAACATAGAATATTTGCAGATTGTTGGTATATCTACATGTACTTGTTCAAACAATAAATATTGAAAACTGATTTATATTGACGTGTTAAATAAAGTCTATTTTCTTAAAGAGACATTATTGTGTTAATTTCTTTTTACAAAGACATTTGTTTTAACAATGAATATGTTTTAAAGTCCTTTTAGGAGTGGGGGGGGAAAATATGCTAACAATAATATATTTGGAGATTAACCAATGTGGAACTCATACATGATACAAAAATAAACATTTGCATTAAAGGGACAGTATACTATATTTGTAACAGAACTGCATGTAATAGACAGTACTAGAAACAACAAGATTAACATATACTGATATCAATATTACAAAGCTTTAAACACTTTCAAAGAAAATCGGGTTATCTCTATTGAAAATATAGATGAATCCCCATTACAACTGTAAAACAAGACAATACCACATCATTAACATATGAAAAGACCCTTTACACAAACAGGAGAAAGCTGGAGATGGTACTCACATGAAACTTTGAGGCTTGGCGAGGAGTCTGAAAATGATTTACATTTTATTTGAACAGAAGCAAAATGAGACGTGTATTTGGAAAACAATGGACTATCTAACTAGAGACCAAATAAAATATTTTGCTTTATAATGTGAGTGTCTAATGAACCTTTAATAAAATATACGACGAAATTACATTTAGAAGAAGTCGGCATCATATATTTAGCATATGATAAAGATAAATGCATATTGATTACTTTATTCTAACACAATAGCGCATATTTATGAATTAGATATCTTTAACATTAAACACAACAGTCATTTTTCATAAAAAGGAACATATTGTTGACAAACATATTAAACAACATGGACTATAGAGATTTGCACTTGCCTCGAAATATCTTATGCATGAAAACATTTTGCTTTCGTTCGTTTATTCAACCAGACATCCAGCAAAAGAGAATGTAGTGGTCTTTATCAGCTATGGGTCAACAATGTAACATGATGCAAACAATCCATAGTCGCAATGTTTTTAAACTTGTCTTCTCATTCACAAACGTTTTTAACGTGTACAAACAAATATTGCGGGAATACGTAATACAATCAGACGTTTTTTTACCTTTGCATGTGACGTCTTAATTAACATGGCGCTTCCTTGATCACGTAAGAACGCAATCCAATAAAAGGCACATTCTTGATCACGTAAGAACGCAAACCAAAAAAAGGCGCATCCTTGATCGCGTCAAAACGCCATCCAACAAAAGGTGCATCCTTGATCGCGTAAAAACATCAGTCAATACAAGGAATCATTGGACAGCCTGGCAGGTGACGTCTTAAGCAACATGGCGCATCTGAGATCGCTGAAAAACCGCAGCCAATACAAGGACTCAGTTGACAGCTTGGCATATCAATAAGAAACGTATTTATATTTTAGTAACTAGTATGTGTCTAGATTGCTATCTAGGAATGTCACAAAATCATGAATCATCTTTTCGGACTTGACTGTCCCTTGAACTATAGCTATGGTGTATATCTTTAACATTTAAAAGATACACATGAGGGGGGCGGAGCAAGCCGGGCATCTGAGCGGTCGCATACTAAGAGAGCTCTGCTCAAATACTATTTTCAACCAGACCGCTCAGTATCGCTCAAAATTGGACAAAATTAAGGCTGCTAATTTATAGATCCATGTAGAAGGGCTCAGCGACAAAGAGAACATTTTTCTATCACCCGCAGCTCACACATAATTCATACACCGAGCGGCCATATTGCAGGACACGTGGAACTCAGACCAAACTTTCGACCTAGAGAGCTTTATTGATTACTGTTCTACTACAATGGATCCCATAGCACTCTGGGAGCGTAACTTGCTGCACTCACTAGATTGTCACTATCACGACTTCAGGCAGCATTTTCAGATGCTTATGGCTACCCTGCAAGCAGAGCTGAACGAACCGGAGGTGGATTCCCTTATAACATCTAATGCCTATGGAGACTCTAGTACCCACTATGCTGCAACATCGGATGTACATCGTGACTCCAGAGGCAACTCATGTTTAGAAATCACTGGGCCCTCTATCACCCCTGAGAGCACCACTCTTTTGGATAAGGGGCTATCTCAGACTCTGCAAATAACGGCCCGAGATCAGAGTATGCTGTGCCTTGCTGCAAGGGAGCCAGCTGATCGCCTAGATTTTATAACTACAGTACCACGCTATATTAAGGTAGGGACAAACTCTGTGTTTCTTAAAGGCAGAGCAATGGGTCCTACACAGCTGCTACTATCTGAGATCATCCTATCTACAACCTCTACCGGCCCTGTGGACTCTCCCACCAGCTCATCAATAGACACAGCCTCATGTGAAGCCACCATGAGATCGATCGGGCGCATCTTTGAGGGCAGAGCTGGCTCCCTGCAGGCTTGGTGGCGGGACTTAGAGCAGTATGAGACCTACAACACGGCTGATACTCCTTTCTGCATAGCAATGCAATTCTATTTGTCATTCGATCACCTGGCCGTCAAGATGTCAGAAACCCAGGCTTCTACCCGCTCTGGCTTTTCTGTCTCATTGCTCCCCCATGAACAGTTTCACATATATCTGCTCCTTGCTTACGCTGTAGATCCCCAATACAGGAGAGGTATTGGATAAAGTTTTACAAACCTTGAACTTCTCTCTGTGTGACTGACATTCACTGTTATATGTGGCTCAGAGGGATTTTGGTTTGAGGGACTAATTCCCCCATCACATTGGCTGAATAATCCCAACTTTCCTGTTTAATGTTTTTTTTTTCTCTTTTTTTTTTTTTTCCCCATTATCTCACTTAGTGTACTATATGTTATAAGAGCTCTAACCATTGAATATATGTGTTTATGTGGTTATGTAAGTCACTATTAATAGAGTTACTGCTGCAGACATAGAGGTGTGCTCTCAATAGAGGCTTTAGTGTTCAATTTTAATACCTGCTATGTTACTGACAGGCAATAGGGTCAGCACTCTCATATAGCCACTATATATAAAAGTAAATCCCACTACCTCTCTGGTATACAGTAGTAATTTAAGCCATCCAGCCTTACTCCTTTGAGATGGGTTGTTCCTCCATTCCAATGTAACCATTGGAAGCTTAAAGTGTTTAACATATGTAGCTTAAATATAGATAGCTATTTATAAGTCAGGAGGTACATATATATAACCCTATTTTTGAGTCTTTTGTTTACAGAACATGGTTTCAACTAAATGGAATCACTGGGAAAGTTTTTGGACTGTAGGTAAATTTTACTGAGGAACTCTTATTTTAGCTAAACATAAGTAACTCGGCACAGCACATTAATACACCTTACAGCCTGTTCTCTTTAGCCTCCCCTGTCGCTGATAATACCCATACCCCCACATTATATATCATTTTGTACTACCCTAAACAATTCAGTTCACTTTCTTTAAAATCTAGAGTCTAGAGTTTTGTTTTGTTTTTGTTATGATATTATCTACTTATTTGTCATTTTTGTTTAGGACTAATTTCTACTATTTTTAGCATGCCATGTTAGGTTATTGAGTTCTGATGCCATTTGTATCTTATAGAGTGCCTCTATTTCTAGATATCTCATACCACATTATGACATTTATATTTCTAGATAATTATACTCCCTATGCGGAAGTTATTAATGGGACAATTCACCTACTCCTGTTAGGCCCCTCTCCTCCCTTTCCCGCCGGTACTTATTGCCTGCGGGTCATACCCCTATTCCTTTTCCCCACATCGCCTATAGCTGGCATTTCCCTAGGAGAGGGGTTCATGCCGAAGTCCTCTGCATTCCTTATATCTTAATAACCCCCTCACATATGACTTTGGCAGGAGCTACTCCTACTCATTTGTTACCTTCTTCCTCTCCTGTATTCTACACTGTCTCACGTTTAAAGCTGATATGCTTTATTTAAAAAGTCTTCAGGAATAGTAATAGAATCTCTCTTTTAAGATAAAATATCCGCTTCAGTTTATTCCAAGGTAGGGCAACCTCCATTGGACGCAATGTACCTAAGGTTATGGTTATTGCATGTATTTAATGTTGCTCTATATACTGAGAGCAGGTTTATTTTCTTCTATCCTATATACTTAAGACGTTACTGACTCCTGTTACCTGTTACGGTTAAGTAACAGAACTCTCAATTGCACACCCTACTCATGCTTACGGTAATCTTGAGTACAGTATTATATTTACCTGTTATGTTTGCTTTTATGGTAAAAGGGTATCTTTCATCTATGTGTTATTTAGCTGGTTATATAAGCTACTGATGGAATAATTGCTACATGTTGGTTACTATGATTATTTATTAACTTGCTTGCTCCTCTCATGCTTCACACTGTTTCTCTTTAAAACCTTAGTTTAAGTTATAAAGGCGTAACGCCACATTTAGACAACTACCTTGCAATTTATATATAGACCTGATCTTGCTACAGAAACTCACTCCCTTCTCAACATATGAGAATTATCGCTTCCAATACCAAATGTCATGGGCACTAGGGTAGATATACAGTTCTAGAGGTCTGACATCTTGTTAACCACACTATTATGTTTTGAGAGATATGCCCCATCTATTTATATTATGGATTTTTCACAGACACCAAGTCACCAATTGCCGCCAAGCTTATGGCTCATATTTAACTTCCATATGGGAGTCTTGCAACTTACTTGATCCTTAAAACCCCTCACTATGTACGCCACCACAGGTAGTTTGAGAAGGATATCTTTATAAACAGTTTGTTTAGGTGCCCTACCCATTTTGAATAGCTCACAGTGCCTTATGCTTCGGCTCCTCTTTCTCATTAAACTGTATAATTATCCCCATGTACTTCCCCAGCAGTCACCTAAATAGCACATTACTACTTATAGAGCCCATACCTGAAACTATATAATATCCCCTCTAATAGCCCCATTCACATTATTAATTTGGCATTCTTGATAGCTCCGCCCCTCATTCCCCTCCTTATTTAATAAGAGCGGCTCTTGCCTGCTGAACTCCCTCTCCCCCTTTTTTGACCAACTTGGTCTGAGAGCGTCCAAACAATTACTATCCCACGCTTGCCTCAATTTTAGAATAAATAAACCTATAAATTCTCTTCACCGTAAGACGTGGGTCACATCTCTTATATATAAAACATAAAACTGAGGCTCCACTATTTTGTCCACAAACATATTTTCCTTTACTGACATCCCTGTTTTGCATGGCTACCTATAGCAGTCACATATGCCTCTTATCCGTTGCAAACATCTCCCTTCTCATAGGGGAGTAATGAATACGGGACATAGATGTTTCCTCCATGATTATTGTACTTGTTCTCCTCCAAAGGCACACAGAATTTACTCCAGAATCTATTGCTTTTTTGGTTTATGACTATGCTTATTTAATAATGATGTATCTTTCAGAATTTTGTTATATTTGTTATCGGATGAATATGTTATGTAACTTTCCTTACAACCTCAATAAAAAAAAAAAAAGATACACATGAGAAATACATATGCCATTGATGTTTTAAGATATGTTTAGATTGTTTTGGAATAACAATAATGACACATGTATTGATCAAACGTGTCATTTATTCAAGTTGAAATATGGTCAGCCTACCTATAGCCATATATGGGAGGAGAAGTATTTTTTTTTAATATTTGTGAAAAAATATTCCTCATCTAAAATATGCGCATTACACACAGAGATTGATTTGGTTACACTTTTACAATAAGATAGAATTGAAAATGAAATACATGTGCTGTCGACATATAATAAGATTGTTTATTAATAAGATTATATGTCCTTGTTCATGTAAAAAGGACAAAAACGCTTTAGAAATGGAAATCCATTCATTAACAATTGTGCTCACCATCACTTAAAGGGACATGATTTTTATTTTTAAAAAGAGGATACACAGAGACAATACTATTTCAATAAAATGAACACTTTACAGGGATTATATCATTGTATCAATCCTCTGATCATTTGTTAAAGGTGCATCAATTCAGGCAGAGTTTATAAATACACACATGGATGTGAAATTTGAAATATACATATATTCACAAATAACAATCTATATATACATATATAAAAGAATTACTATGCTAATCATAATCATGCAATGATAAAGCTTTGAGAAAAATATATAAAGACAAATAATACAATTACATTGGAGATGTTAATCTTAAAGTCATTTACAATTGTATTACATATATGATTCTGGAAAAACCATTATTTTTGGTAGGTCCCTTTAAGGATCAACCCGATAAACTAGAGCTTTCAATCAATAAAATGAATAAGGAGGACAAAGAATCGTGCAATGACATGTCTTTTATTAGTATGTCAGAAAACATCAACAACGTTTATAAATAATCTTGTAAAAATAAGGAACATTTGAGCCATATGACAAGGTAACAGAGTGCATCACAGTCCATGAAGAGAGTTGCCAAGGGCCAGCATAGCCCCATTGGAGACATATGAAAAGGTAACAGAGTGCATCACAGTCCATGAACAGAGTTGCCAAGGGCCAGCATAACCCCATTTGAGCCATATGACAAGGTAACAGAGTGCATCACAGTCCATGAAGAGAGTTGGCAAGGGCCAGCATAGCCCCATTGGAGCCATATGAAAAGGTAACAGAGTGCATCACAGTCCATGAAGAGAGTTGCCAAGGGCCAGCATAGCCCCATTGGAGCCATATGACAAGGTAACAGAGTGCATCACAGTCCATGAAGAGAGTTGCCAAGGGCCAGCATAACCCCATTGGAGCCATATGACAAGGTAACAGAGTGCATCACAGACCATGAAGAGAGTTGGCAAGGGCCAGCATAGCCCCATTGGAGCCATATGACAAGGTAACAGAGTGCATCACAGTCCATGAAGAGAGTTGCCAAGGGCCAGCATAGCCCCATTGGAGCCATATTACAAGGTAACAGAGTGCATCACAGTCCATGAAGAGAGTTGCCAAGGGCCAACATAACCCCATTGGAGCCATATGACAAGGTAACAGAGTGCATCACAGTCCATGAAGAGAGTTGCCAAGGGCCAGCATAGCCCCATTGGAGCCATATGACAAGGTAACAGAGTGCATCACAGTCCATGAAGAGAGTTGCCAAGGGCCAGCATAACCCCATTGGAGCCATATGACAAGGTAACAGAGTGCATCACAGTCCATGAAGAGAGTTGCCAAGGGCCAGCATAGCCCCATTGGAGCCATATGACAAGGTAACAGAGTGCATCACAGTCCATGAAGAGAGTTGCCAAGGGCCAGCATAGCCCCATTGGAGCCATATGACAAGGTAACAGAGTGCATCACAGTCCATGAAGAGAGTTGCCAAGGGCCAGCATAGCCCCATTGTAGATATATGACAAGGTAAAAGAGTGCAACAGGCACAACAATAAACAGAAAAAAAGGCCAAATGGCAACCATAAAAAAAAATCAACATGTGGATGGAGGATTCTTATCTGCGCCCTTGGAGCATCTCCAGATCCTCCACTTACTGGTCATCCCCTTCATCGTCCTGTGCATGTCCAGCTCCAGATTCAGGCATTGAATTTAATTGCATGATCTGCCGCAGAGTCAAATGCTGAACCTGGAGCTGGGCCTGCATGGTGTCGTTCATCCCTCTCAGGACAGCTGCGTTCCTCAACATGGCCTGCTCTACACGTGCTATACCTTCTAGCATGAGCCATGTTGAGTCACAGCCTAAAATAAAGAATAAATAAAATATTAAGGATAATTACACAACAGAAGAAAAAATAAACAAAGATACATTGTCATCATAAAGACAAATCATTCTTTACATCAGTTTGTTGAAATTGATTCTTTACACATTAAATATGTTATTCAGACAGACCAAAATCATTAAAGGGACAGTTTACTCAAACATGTTGTCCCCTTTAATTGGTTTTAGATGATCCACTTATACAGCTTGAGTGTCTAAAATCTTGTTAAAGGATTTACATTGTACTTACATTAGCAATTTAAATATTTTAATTATACTGTGGTAGGCACACCCATCCGTAAACATTTTGGCATTGAGGACAAGCTGTGTAAACATAGCAACCTGAAGAAATTACATTCCCACTGGGTTAGACAAGAGATAATGTATCAACATTTGTACATAAATTGTTGGATCCAAGTAGTGGTGATTGGTATATGTAGTGATATCAAATTAAAGGGACACTGAACCTAAATATTTAATTGACTGATTCAGATAGAGCATGACATTAAAAATAATAAAAAATTACACATATTCTTTAAATGTAAGAATTCTCTAGCTAGATTTTGAATGCAAGAATGTAGGTTTATAGGGCAGGCCATATTTGTTTATCAACTTTGGTTGTCCCTGCTGATTGATGGATACATTCATCCAACAATAAAGAAATTATGTCCAGACTTATTTTCGATTTAAAATTAATTCTAGGCATTTCTTTGTTTCAATAAAGATAGCAAGAGAATGAAGAATAATTCATAAGAGTAGTAAATTATAAATTTGATTAACATTGCATGCTCTATTTGAATCACAATAGAAACAATTTGCCTTCAGTGTACCTTTAAGTATCTTATAATGTGGATTTTGAATGATACTTACAGCTGTGCCTGGGAAGGACAATCCGACACCCAGGACAATGAAGGTTGAAACAGGGGGGAGGGATGGGATTGTGTTGGGGAGGGATGGGATTGGGTTGGGGAGGGATGGGATTGGGTTGGGGATGGATGAGCTGCTGCTCCGGGGTAGGCTGTACAGCTGGGGAGTGGTGAGTTGGGGTCTGGGCAGCTGGGGTAGCTGTACGGGCCAAAATACGGGGAGAGCGGCGAAGGGGGACGAAGTGGCGTTTTTTGGGAGGGACAGGATAGGAAAAATGGGAAGGGCCGGCAGGGGCCTGGGCAGGGGCCTGGGCAGGGGCCTGGGCAGGGGTCTGGGCCTGGGCAGGGGTCTGGGCCTGGGCCTGGGCAGGGGACTGGGCAGGGGTCTGTGACTGGGCAGGGGCGGAAAACAGATGACCAGAGGTGGAGGATCCATCTGAAATAAATAATACAAATATATTAACATCTCATACATAATGAAATCAAATCAACGCATTTCAAATTGATTATGTTTTCAATATACTTAGAAGTGTGTTTGAATTTATAAACAATTATGACATGAGGATATGGTATGCATATAGGCACTCAGATGAATATCAATGACTGTCTGTACAATGATAAAATTATTATTGTGGTTTGGCCTGGAATATGCATGTGACATAATGATGGCATGAATTAGAAATAAAAAAATAAATAAAAAAAATCCAAGCATATTTTCATGCTGCCTGATATAGAAAGGGGGCAGTAGTGTATTTGAACAGACAAATAATATTCCTTTTTAAAGTGCAAAAGCTGTAGACTTTGAATGTCTTCAATAAAATGATTTCCAATAAAGCAACATGTTGGAAACATGATAGATATATTTCACATACCATCAGACTTCAAGGGAGCCTCTTCCTCCTCCGTCCCACATGTTAAATCAATCTCTGTAAAACATAACATGTTGTGTACACGTTAAGATCAGATATTATAACATATGTTACTGTTGCTCAAAGACACACATCAATGTTGCATTAAAGATATACACACCAAAAGTTATGATTTACATCATTTTGATGGAGCATACAAATGACATTAGATTTGTTATTCTCAATGATTCAGATTTTAGATTTATTGCTTGTATTAATTTTAACATCATAAAAGCATAGTACATAGAACATTTAAGATTTCTCATGTGTGTATCACTTGATGACTGTTGTCAAAAATGAACATGGAAACAAACATATGCTATACATCTTCTGAATAACAAAGGTATAGACTAAGAAATTTTTAATTATTAAGCTTTCAATATTCCAAGAAAATTAATATACAATCAGAGGAGTAAATGATATGTTTGTTTCAAATGTTATGCTTCATCAGAATCATGCTCATAATATTGATTACCAATACACCTTCAATGACATATAAATGAGTCAATGGACTTACCAGAAGACCGCAAAGGCAGCTCTGTGTCAGTGCTGGATTCTTCTGGGCTCCACACACCAATTCTATCTATGAATGATATAGATATATATTAGTGAACACATTTGGGATAGCACTAAATCACATCTGTAGCGATTTTTAAGAATAATCAACTTGAAAATGTGAAGAATAGACCAGTCATTATCCAAAAAAATGCTTGATTGAATCAAGGGGATTCTGTTAAAAATGATGTATTGAACATATGTTTAATTTCTGACTATATTATACATCAAACTCATCTCATACGATGCTATTGCATATCTAAATATACCCATTGATCAATGTTCTTAAAAGAATACACACAAACCACATTTTGAATAACAGCTGTTGACAAATATAAACAAAGACATGTGGCACATCAAGCCATTTGTGCAATGTACAGTAATCTTGTTTAGGACACAACACATATTGATCACAATACCAAACCAAATTGATTAGTACAAATATGTAATCATGGTGCTGTTAGAGTATGCTTATATCTATAAAGTAACTCCAACAGTGAATATGTGAATTATATATCAATATTGTCTAATCCAAAGAATGTAAAGATTAATGAATCTATTGTTTATTAAAGGGACACTGACATGATTTATTTCAATCATTGATTTCACTGTTCAAACTGTTCCAAATGATTTAACATTGACTCCTATTATAATTTAAATGTTGCTACATTTTAATCTTAAAGGCAGATAAGCAATATTGGATTCAATAAATATTGTTTGTTGAAGGTATCCACCAATCATCACTAAAAACCCAGGTTGGTCAACAAAAATTGAGCTGCAGATAAACGTACATTCTTGATTTTAAAATACATTTAGCAATAGAATATTTCACATATGATTATAGTATTATATTTAAATGTTGATTAATATTGCATGCTCTATCTGAATGACAACATTAATAATTTTAGCTCAGTGTCCCTTTAATATAAAAATATATTGATTTGACAATGTTGGTGTTAATGAATTCTCTACTCCATATGTTGATGTAATGAATGGGATTGAGCATGCAATTCCAATCTAATATGTTATTTAAGGATATCCTAAGAATTATTTAATTTTCATCTATTAAAGGGACATGAAGCTCTAAATGTGTAATTGTATACTTTTTGAAACTATGTACTACTGTTATCTGAACACAGGATTTTAACTTTTGTCAAAATGCAAATTTATGCATAAAAAAACAGCCGGATAATACCAGTAATGCATTGTTTAACCTAAACCAAAATCCATTTTTTTTAGAAGAACTAAAACAATAGACTGAACCAATGTAGCTCATAAAATGTTTAAACAAAACAATAAAATCACGTTTAAAAATCAGTCTATGTAAAATTTAGTTGGCATGTCCCTTAAATGACGTGATCAATTTCAAAAATGGAATCTATATTTTTAAAATCAAAAGATATGCAAAAGTGTGTGTATTTTTTAAAAATGTATACAAATAAGATTAAGCAATACACAAGGGAAGAATATAAATTGGACATTCAAAGAATCTTACATTAAAATTAAGACATCCAGAAGAGATGGGATATCTTAAATTCCAAACAAAATCAGAGTAGTCTTACAATGTAATCCTATATTTTTGTTTTATTTATTCTTATTTGCAAATATTTAAAAAATCCATTTTGCAGATACATATAAATATTGAACAATGTGGATTTAGTATGTAATGTTCTGTCCATGTTTCTAAGACAAATGTCAATTAAAATGAGACATACCATACTGTGACAAGCCCTGGCTTGAGGGTCCAGCACCAACATCCAGATCTGTAATATATTAAATGAGGATTGGATATCATTAATACAAATCATGCCATGTTTAAAATCTTTACATTATTAGCAAATCAATTAAAAACTATTAATCCTTTGGTAGTCCCATGAGTTAATTGTTTCCTCAATTCAATTCATGATAAATATATCCTGTACTCTTATTTTCAATCAGTTGTGTTGTTTACTGTAGCTTTAATTATTTTTTTGTGTTATTTCATTCTCATCAATTGATGGGCATATGTTATAATTTATTTGGATTCTGTTTTTTGTTTTTATTATGTATAATATTGAAAATAAGAATACTGTATTCTTCACATATATAATAATTCACATTTCATTTTGAGCAACATGTGTCAAGCAATGCCACTTACAACAAACCCATGTTAACGTGTATGCGCAATTCCATTTTTGCGATCATTGCGCAATGATTCCAAGCGGAATTACGCATCCGTCATTTGACCAACATGTGTCAAGCAATGCCACTTACAGCAAACCCATGTTAACGTGTATGCGCAATTCCATTTTCGCGATCATTGCGCAATGATTCCAAGCGGAATTACGCATCCGTCATTTGACCAACATGTGTCAAGCAATGCCACTGACAGCAAACCCATTTTAACGTGTATGCGCAATTCCATTTTTGCGATCATTGCGCAATGATTCCAAGCGGAATTACGCATCCGTCATTTGACCAACATGTGTCAAGCAATGCCACTTACAGCAAACCCATGTTAACGTGTATGCGCAATTCCATTTTCGCGATCATTGCGCAATGATTCCAAGCGGAATTACGCATCCGTCATTTGACCAACATGTGTCAAGCAATGCCACTTACAGCAAACCCATGTTAACATGTATGCACAATTCCATTTTTGCGATCCTTGCGCAATGATTCCAAGTGGAATTACGCATCCATCATTTGACCAACATGTGTCAAGCAATGCCACTTACAGCAAACCCATGTTAACGTGTATGCGCGATTCCATTTTTGCTCTGTGACGCATATTCTGTAGAGCGCAATAAACATCATTCCTTTTTCATGTGTCACTAATCTAAAATCAGATATCTAAACATCATATGTAGTGTATGTTGTGAGATCTGTATAGGTTTAGTATCTGACTATATACACATTTTTAAAGAAATAATAAAATATTAAGATATTATATGAAGTTGGATAGTTACCTGGTTCAGATTCTCCATCAGCTCCTCCCAGGCCACCGGACGGAGAAGCAGCTGCCCTGTCCCCCGCGTCAGGACTTTCAAATCCCGCAGCTGGGAGGGAAGAAGAGGAGGCCGAGGATGGCGAGGATCTAAATCTTTTGAGGACCGGGAGATTGAGGAGCTTGCATAAAGTCACCTCATAAGGGAGTAGGTATAGTTTCTGCGGGGCCTTTCTTTGGCCCCCTCTTTTATGGGCTTGTACCCAGTCCCTTATGAGGTTGACTTTTTTTGTCAAGCGCAACCTCATATCTCCGAATCTCCTCATGATTTGATCCTGGCTCCTCTGGACGCCACACACCAATTTAACCGCATTGGTGATTGACTCCCAGAGGGCCTTCTTAACAGGCGCATCTGTCGACCTCCTCTTGTTCCCAAACAGCTGGGGATAAAAGTCCTTGATGGCGTGGACCAGTGCAGCGCTCTCCTGCTTGGTGAACCTGGGAGGTTTCATGCCTGCTGGGTTGTAGAATAATATAATAATTATAATAATAATAATAATAATAATAATAATATATATATATGGTGAAGTAAACATGAGATGCACCATGGGACAATTTATCTGTACATCTGATTGGATAAAAGTTGGAAATATTGTTAGAATGTCTGTGAGACCATCCTGACTCAAGTTGTGTTTGTGTGATGAACTCTGATTGGCCATTCCTTAATGTTTCATATCTTAGCAACTTCCATACACATACCTCCTGGTGGTGCTGTTACTTCATTTTTCATGTAGAAGTATTTGTAACTCATGGGCCTGTCATGCGGATATGTGTGACGCCGATTTAATATCCGTGATCCGTTAAATATTAATGTTTAAATTCTCTTTAAAATCTAATACTGTCACATTATTAAATGTTGTAGACATTTTTCGGTTTAATAACGGTCTGGTTCTTTAATACAAATACACATTTAATATTGTATGTCTTTATTGTTCATAAAATCAATTTGTTGACTTATTGTGAAGTATTGACATTGCTCTATTAAATGTATTTATAATGCACATTGATTGTGTGCTATTGCGTGACATTAGACTCTAATGTTTAAAGATGCAAATCTGGTGTTTCAAGATCCGTTTCCCACGCAACATTTCTGAATGTTCAAATTCAGGTTATAATGTCAGTAACTTGGATAATCTGTTTATAGATGTTAAACTACAGGTTTGTTTGTTATTAGTAAATAAACCTCAAGCTTGTATTTGTCTGAACTGCTCATATATGTTATTGTGCAATGGCGTCTTTATTTTTAAATAGACATTACAAACAAACAATTGTATCAAATGAACTGTAGAGATAGAAAATTGTTTAGACTTTAAAATGAAAAGCAATTTATCTTTGTATTTAGATATCCTCAACATAAGACATTTAAATGCACATGGTTGAGCCAATCACATAAGGCATCTCTGTGCATCCACCAATCTTCATCTACTGAGCCTATCTCGATATGCTTTTCAAGCAAAGTATGTCAAGATAAGAAGAGAAGTAAATACACTCTTTAAATCTCTTATAGGGACACTGTCCAAACAAATGTAGCGTTTGTGATTCAGATTGAGCATGAAATGTTAAGCAACTTTATAATTTACTCCGATTCTCAAATGTTAAGAATTATCTTGTTATCTTTCTTTGCAAATCAATAATGATATTTTAGATTACGAATAATTTTTGCAAAAACCTGGGTTGTCCTTGATGATTGTTGGATAAATTAATCCACCCAAAACAAAATAAATTCTGTCCAGAGTACTGAAGCCAATAAATTATCAATTTAATGCCTTATTTTTAAAGTAATGATAGCAACATCACGAGGAACATTGATAATATGAGTCAATTTTTAAAGTTGCTTAAAATAGAATACTCATTCTGAATGTATAAATCATTAATTTTTTTCACTGTCTCCCTTTAAGTATATTTTGAGTTCATGTCCCTTTAAGGAGACATTTCACAATAATGCTTGAAAAATCATAAACCTAGGCACCTTCCTTTTTCAAAAGTAGTATAACATATGATTAAAGCATATTTAGATTAAATTCTGGATTGTTTTACACACTGACTGAAATATATATTGTAATGGACGTATTTCACAGTCTTCTGCTTCGAGGGACATTAAGCTGTATGTTATTTATGCATTTTGGATAAGATTATAATATTTGAACAACTGAATATATTTTGTTATTCAATCATTAGATTGTAATTATATATAATCTTGAATTAAATACATATCAACATAGGCTATTTTGATGCTGATTGTTGTTTGCACATAGATGCCTTATGTAATTGACTAAGATATGTGCATTGATGTATCTTTTTCTAAGTATATTTCAAGACTGAATGTAATTCTATAGTACTTTATAAATATGTTTAAATTCTTTAATTATTTTTATAAATTCAAGACACAATATACTTTGTGAATGTCCCTTTAAGGACAAAAACATTCGGAATGTTGATTTAACATTGTCGAAAGAAACTAAAGGGGAATGAAAATTATACATAGATATGTGATGTCTAACCCAAGAGGTAAGATTTTAATAAATACATAATATTAATAACTATAATTAAATGTCCCTTTAAATGACTCCACTAGAAAATAAAATCTATTAACATGGCATCCAATAACTAGCTTGTGCAAAATATGAAGTTAAATGACCTACTATTTTTTAATTTAAAAATTATAAATTTAATTAAATAATGTTTTTAGATACCTAAGGAAGATACAAGATCTTATAAAATTAATTTTACATTCAACAACACTGTCACTTTAATGTAAGTGAAGCACTTCCATTCTTAAAAGTGAAACCAAAAACATTTTTGTCAAATTCTGACTACATATCCGAAATTATTTTAACATCGAAGAATTTCACAAGAAAAGCATCGATGGATCTCACTCCCCAATTTTTTGAAAAAAGATGGTTTAATTTAATATTCTCTGAATCAGTGGATTTGCTAAAATTAATGCCTAATTTGATTTTATGCATGTGCTTGTCAAATAGACAACTACCAGTCATGGGAGTCAAATTGTTTTTTATTGACAGATTATATGGATATTTATTATAATCTGTTCAAAAGAGGATATTTAATAATCAAATGTGGATTATTACCATTTAAAAATAATTTAACAAAAAAAAAATATATATATATATTCCGTGAAGTCATCAGATGACAATCTGAAATGAAAAAACACAATTTAAATAAGTTAATACACACGTTTTAAAATATTCATAAAATACATTTACAATCATCTTGTGTCTATGCTCTAACTTTGTGCATAATTTGATAAAGATATTTATGATTTGATTTTTTTTTATTAAAAACCAAACAAACCATACACCATTATATTGTGTAATAAAAATTAAATTTAAATATCATATTTTCTAATTATACATAATAATGTATGTCAAATTTCAATAATAAATATATATGTATGCTGAACATAAATGTAATATTTCATGTCCATTCAAATACCTCTATATCAACTATAATATCTATTCCTTTTTCTGATTGTGATCCCTAAATATCTAATTATGACTAATGTATGTAAGCTACTAAGATTCAACATTCTTGCTGTGATTCTTAACTAGCATGCATTGGTAAACCAACCTGGATAATGCATGGTCTTTGAAAGTCAATTCAGGGGTAAACAGTTGATCTTCAATAGGTGTCTTATTCATCATTTCAAAAATAGAGGACTGTGAAATACCATCTAAAAATTAGAAAATAATCTAAGTGTCTGATTGTGATCCCTAAATATCTAATTATGACTAATGTATGTAAGCTACTAAGATTCAACATTCTTGCTGTGATTCTTAACTAGCATGCATTGGTAAACCAACCTGGATAATGCATGGTCTTTGAAAGTCAATTCAGGGGTAAACAGTTGATCTTCAATAGGTGTCTTATTCATCATTTCAAAAATAGAGGACTGTGAAATACCATCTAAAAATTTGAAAATAATCTAAGTGTCTGATTGTGATCCCTAAATATCTAATTATGACTAATGTATGTAAGCTACTAAGATTCAACATTCTTCCTGTGATTCTTAACTAGCATGCATTGGTAAACCAACCTGGATAATGCATGGTCTTTGAAAGTCAATTCAGGGGTAAACAGTTGATCTTCAATAGGTGTCTTATTCATCATTTCAAAAATAGAGGACTGTGAAATACCATCTAAAAATTTGAAAATAATCTAAGTGTCTGATTGTGATCCCTAAATATCTAATTATGACTAATGTATGTAAGCTATTAAGATTCAACATTCTTGCTGTGATTCTTAACTAGCATGCATTGGTAAACCAACCTGGATAATGCATGGTCTTTGAAAGTCAATTCAGGGGTAAACAGTTGATCTTCAATAGGTGTCTTATTCATCATTTCAAAAATAGAGGACTGTGAAATACCATCTAAAAATTAGAAAATAATCTAAGTGTCTCCAATAGGATACCTCCACAGCCTTATTCTATCAAATAGTTGGCACTTACCATGTGAACATGTCTTTGTATGGTTTTCAAGGTCAGCAGATTTGAAAGATAATGCCAGACATGATCCCATTGGTATTCTTCAATTTCAATCTTGTATTTTTCCACTGTCAGTCTGGGAATTCTTCACTGTCATTCTTCAAATTCTTCCCTTTCAGTCTTTACATGAAGTCATCTCCCTAATGGCATACATTTTTTTAAAGAAAAATACTACTACAAGTGTGTGAATCAGTTCTGTAGCACTCTCCCACCCCCCCCATTTTTGAATCAATTTCTGTCACTAGCTTACTAAGCGTGTGTAGCATCTTGTGATATGTTCTATCAAGTGTGAAGATGAGTCACATTGAGCAGAACGAACCTCTAATGTGTGACATTGAACCATAGTCATGCTAGAGGATAGTTATGCTAGAGGATCCCTTTCTGAGTATTTACATTTTAAGTAATGTGTAAACTAAATACTAGTTTAGAAAATGTATGCCATATGATGTATTTGTGTACAATTCATGCCAGCAACAGTCCATACATTTATACTTACCAGCTGATGTCCTCTTTAAAAACCAGGTGGCAAAGACTCGCTACAGGACCCAATGCACAGAGCATCACCTATATTAATAAATGAAACACATTTTTAGCATTTGATGAACAATCCTAACATGTTTGCACAATTCTCTACTCGTCATTTCCCTAGAGTTCACATCTATTGACAATACTCCAGTCTAACTTCTATTATTTACCATCTAAAGTGGCGGTTGATGATGTCTGCTCTGACATTGAGCCCCTCGTCCCGGAATGGCCCCTCTAGAACAGGATCATCCTCCTCATCTCTGAGGAGGTTTCGTTGCGCCTGGACGCCCTGCATCATCCCAGCCCGCTGTGCAATATTATGCAGGACACTACAGGCTATAACGATCTTAGCCACCTTCTTTGGGTTGTACTGGAGGGCTCCTCCCGACCTGTCCAGGCACCTGAACCTCATCTTCAGGAGCCCGATTATCCGTTCAACCACCGCCCTGGTTCTCTTATGAGCCCTATTGTAGCGCTCCTCAGACACATCAGTCGGGCTACGCAAGGGGGTAATAAGCCAAGGCCGGCTCATGTACCCAGAATCACCTATAAATTAAGAACAGAACATAATTCAAACTGAATCCTCAAAATTTTTTTCGATTCTAAAAAAAGTTTGTGTACACGATAATCCACTAACAAATGTTTATTTTTTAAAAGAATAATCTAGTTCAATATTATTCTCTATCTTCCCATTTCAGCTAAGACATGCTACATATGCGTATTTCTACTAAACCAGACCTTGTGTAAAATGGAAACGAAATGGTTACATTGCATTCTCTATCTGAGCATTTAAGGTAAGACATGCTACATATCTGCATTGAACTAACACTAGACATTAGCGGAAAGAGACAATGACATGGTTAAATTGCATTAGCTAATATCTTCCCATTTCAGCTAAGACATGCTACATATGCGTATTTCTCCTAAACCAGACCTTGTGTAAAATGGCAACTAAATGGTTACATTGCATTCTCTATCCGAGCATTTAAGGTAAGACATGCTACATATCTGCATTGAACTAACACTAGACATTAGCGGAAAGAGACAATGACATGGTTAAATTGCATTAGCTAATATCTTCCCATTTCAGCTAAGACATGCTACATATGCGTATTTCTCCTAAACCAGACCTTGTGTAAAATGGCAACTAAATGGTTACATTGCATTCTCTATCTGAGCATTTAATGTAAGACATGCTACATATCTGCATTGAACTAACACTAGACATTAGCGGAAAGAGACAATGACATGGTTAAATTGCATTAGCTAATATCTTCCCATTTCAGCTAAGACATGCTACATATGTGAATTTCTCCTAAACCAGACCTTGTGTAAAATGGAAACGAAATGGTTACATTGCATTCTCTATCTGAGCATTTAATGTAAGACATGCTACATATCTGCATTGAACTAACACTAGACATTAGCGGAAAGAGACAATGACATGGTTAAATTGCATTAGCTAATATCTTCCCATTTCAGCTAAGACATGCTACATATGCGAATTTCTCCTAAACCAGACCTTGTGTAAAATGGAAACGAAATGGTTACATTGCATTCTCTATCTGAGCATTTAAGGTAAGACATGCTACATATCTGCATTGAACTAAAACTAGACATTAGCGGAAAGAGACAATGACATGGTTAAATTGCATCCTATAGCTGAATATTACGCTAACATTTTAAAACTACAGTGGCAATTGTCAAACTAATTAACCATGTTGTGCACAAATACTCACCAACGAGATAACCAGGGGGCATTTGTCTTTCCTCAAACGGTCTCCACAGGGACGACTGAGCGAGGATGCGGGCATCATGACAAGCTCCTCCAAAATTTGCACACACATGCATAATCCTCATCTGTGCGTCACAAACATACTGCACGTTGAGGCTATGAAAATTTTTGCGATTTCTGAAGGGCAAGTCATCAATTGGAGCACGTAGCGCAATGTGGGTACAATCTATGGCTCCAAAGACATTGGGCAATTGAGCAATATCAAAGAATTCCCGCTTCAGGCGCCTCCAATCACCATCATTTTGTGGGAATCCTATGTAATGCTTACTGATCCGTACCATGGCGTCCAGAAAGTTATCAAACACCACAGAGAATGTACCTTGAGCCAGGCCATGCATGTACATTTCTCCGGATTGAAAACTCCCGGAGGCCAGGACGTAAAGACAACTTAGCATCTTACTCATGGCGGGAACAGCAGTCCTTATTCTTATACGTGGCTCCAAATGAGGTTTAAGAAGATCGTAAAGGCCAATGAGCTGTTCGCGATTGAGCCGATACTTATCAAAAACCTCAAAGTCGCTCATGTTTTCCAAGGTGGGTCTCACCCTGTAGACATGAGGACCTCGAACCAGATGACCGCTTCGTCTCAGTCTGAGCCGCCGAGGCTGCCTGATTCGACCAACAGCTAGTTCGCCAATAGCAGCACCAGCAGCGTCTACCATGTCATCGTCGTCCATCTTTCAAAACAGCGTAACAAGGTATGCACTTGATCTGATGTGGATCACAAGTGATGCATTGGCCATGTTGTTTGGGGGATTTATAGTACAATTAGTCCAATGGTAGTGAGTTTGTAATGATTGCTAATTGTATTCACTTGTTTGTATGTGAACGGCGCGAATGCTTTCACAGTAGGCGTTTTTTTTTTGTTTGCTGAAATGTTGTTTTCCCCCAATGAATCTCAATGTGAAAGTGTCAAATATCACACATACAGTGCATGTTTGTAATGTTTGATCATATGCGTAATCAATATTTCTTAAACGCGATCTTATAGTAACAAGCACACGTCCAGGCTAACATGAATGAAAGTGCATAGTTGTGTATAATGTGCATCGAATGTGATCGATCAATGTTGCTGCAACATTGTTTGTAAACGATAAAGTAACATCGGCCATCTGTACTATTGTATATATAAGTGATTGCCGAGCTGTCAATATTGTATGCGTCCCTTTAAAATCGCAATAATAATTCAGAACTTCCCGTCTGCCATCTGTAGTATTGTATATATAAGTGATTGCCGAGCTGTCAATATTGTATGCGTCCCATTCAAATGGCACTAATGCTGAAGAACTTCCTGCTGCCATCTGTAGTATTGTATATATAAGTGATTAGCGAGATGTCAATATTGTACGCGTCCCTTTCAAATCGCAATAATAATTCAGAACTTCCCGTCTGCCATCTGTAGTATTGTATATATAAGTGATTGCCGAGCTGTCAATATTGTATGCGTCCCATTTAAATGGCAGTAATACTGAATAACTTCCGGCTGTCATCTGTAGTATTGTATATATAAGTGATTGCCGAGCTGTCAATATTGTATGCGTCCCTTTAAAATCACTATAATAATTCCGAACTTCCCGGCTGCCATCTGTAGTATTGTATATATAAGTGATTAGCGAGATGTCAATATTGTACGCGTCCCTTTCAAATCGCAATAATAATTCAGAACTTCCCGTCTGCCATCTGTAGTATTGTATATATAAGTGATTGCCGAGCTGTCAATATTGTATGCGTCCCATTAAAATGGCACTAATACTGAATAACTTCCGGCTGTCATCTGTAGTATTGTATATATAAGTGATTGCCGAGCTGTCAATATTGTATGCGTCCCATTAAAATGGCACTAATACTGAAGAACTTCCGGCTGTCATCTGTAGTATTGTATATATAAGTGATTGCCGAGCTGTCAATATTGTATGCGTCCCATTAAAATGGCACTAATACTGAATAACTTCCGGCTGTCATCTGTAGTATTGTATATATAAGTGATTTGCGATCTGACAATATTTATTAATTGTCCCATTGAAATCGCCCTAATAATGCTGTTCCAAACTGTTATTTACGTATATGTTGTATTGTAGTATTGAGTGTTAAAGTTCAGAAAGGGGCGGTACAGTCGTGAATCTGTAATGTGTATGGTTGAATCTTCTAATGACGTCATCATATTATTAACCTGCCTATGTAGTTCTGAAATCCTCATTGTGTTGTTGTATTGCGCTACATTGTTATTGTGTGCTGAATAAAATATAAATGTGTGCTTTGTGGTTGCGTGATGGGTGATGCGTGTTATGTACATCTACGTATATATTGTGATTGTGTCCCACATATGCTGACTTCTATATAGCGGTCTGGCATTGTTGTTCCTTCCCATAAAGTGACATCTGTAATCTGGTGTAATGATGTTCTTCTTGTACGTAATTCCTAATGGTTTATTGTGATGGAATCATGATGTTAAAAGTACAGTAAAATCCATATGTTCTGTTTTGTGATTCCTAGAGAGAAAGTAATGTGTTTTTACCCCATCATTTGAATGCACATGTATGAGTGTATGGTAAAAGTAATGTATGTGCATCCATGACTGATCATGTGTTAAGCCTATGTAGATATGCAGTTGCTGCAAGCATATGAGTTGAATAAATGGAATGCAATAATAAAGGTAAATGAGAGGTGTTTCCCATTGTGTACTGTTTGTGAATCCTGAAAAGTTTTAATGATTTTTTTGTCCGTTTAAATGTGATTTTTTTGGATAAAAAAGTTTGTTACTAGTGATGTTGATTTTTAGTTGATGTAATGTAAAAGTATGAAACAATTTAATGCTGTTGTGAATATTCAATAAGTACAATCCATAAGTCCACCATAGGGAAATAGTCATTTCTTGATCTATTTATCATAGCTGGGTCTAACGCAGAAAAGCATGTTTTTTTTCGATTTCTAGCGCGGGTATTTGGAGTTTTTAGGTCTACGCTATTTGAGTGCGTTATGGAAATCTGTGTTTCGCGTGCACGAGCACGTCTTCCCCATAGAAGTCAATGGAGGCTCTAAATTTTGTTAATTTTTTTTTTCAAAGACTGGTTTTCCTCGTAAAGTGAGTGACGTCATGAGCTTTTGTGAAAAAGTAGCTAAATCGTGTTCATTTTGTAATAAATAACTTTTTTGTGTATGTAATGTGGTGTATATTGTTTGTATGCATCGATGAGTGTATGTTTGTGATAATCTTATTAGTTAGATGTAGCTATATGAGGGTCTTTTCCCGTGTGTCAATGTAAGTCAATGGCAAAATGGATTTGTGTTGTTTTTTTTCTAACACCCGAGATCTCGCAACTTTGATCCTTTGTATTTTGATGAAAAATTATTAAATCATAAAAATAAATATAGTGTAGTGTTTGTATGAGTGTAAGTGTAGTTTGTGTAATATTTGTTTTGTGATTCGTGGATGTTTATTTTGTTGGTATATGTTAACTACTGGGTTTGAGCTGTCGGTAGAGATTTGAGCGTTGGGAGATTTTTGAGTGTCGGTAACTGAACTCTAAATACCGGAGTCCGTAAAAAACAAGCGTTAGGAGCCTCTAACGCTGGTTTTTACGGCTATCGCCAAACTCTAAATCTAGGCCAATGTCTTTCATATCTCTGTGTTTATTTTTACCACTATATGTATATAGTGTAAAGATATAATTATTCTGAGGAAGAATAATTGTGAATATAACATGTAATCAAGGTATCATATGTATTTATTTGAAATCAATGGATATTTTAATAGCTGGGCAAGTTTTTATCTCTGCACCTGTGTAACCCTTTCTGATTGCAGTCTAGTTTGAAACACCACCCCTACACAGGTGTTAAAAAAATGTGCTGGCAAATAAAATTACATTTCTTAATGACAATTAAATTTAAGAGAAGGAAGAAAAACACAGAAAATAGCATGACAGTAAAGAGGTGATTTTAATTTCTGCTGTATCTGATTCATGACAGTTTAATGTTAGGTAGACTATCCCTTTGAGCTATCAGCTGATTGGGCTCCATGTACTAAGCAGTCAGCGAGCTACCCTCAACAAATCTCGCGTCAAAACTCGCAAACTGATATGTACAAAGCCGTCAATTATGTTAAAACTCGCATCTTTAAAATTGCGAGCGTACTTATCCGCCAAACCTCACTACCTCTCCATTTTTCACTGTAATTAGACACATTTGACCACCAACTCGCCAAAAACGAATGTACTAAAAAATATATTTGTCCGCTCGCGTCAATCTCCGCCCCCACCTCATTATTTTTGCCTCGCCACCTTTTAGGTGGCGGGCAAGGTACAAAACAATAGGAAAGTCACTCTAGACGCCAGTCTAGACATATATAAAAGGCAGTAATATCAGCATTGTACTTACATTGTTCATTTCAGCAGCTATGGAGAGAATTCTGTATTTGTTTATTCTCCGTGTGATGCAAATCCGGGCTAGAAGACAGAATACTAGAAAAGTAGCTAATCGTATTGTTAGAAGAAGGAGAGTTCGTGTCCCCCGTGTATTCCTTCCACGGGTTGGTTTGCACAGCCTTTCAGACCAAGAGATCATACAAAGATTCCGGCTTGATCGTGAATCGATATTACACCTGTATCGAGAGATTGAAGATAATTTGGAGCCGATGACTGCTCGTTCACAAGCTATTCCGGGACTTATGAAACTATTAGCTGCATTGCATTTTTTGCAACAGGCTCCTTTCAGGCAGTTTCTAGCATCATTATTGGAATGAGTCAATCTGCTTTTCACGCCACTTATCCAAAGTAATAGGGGCTATGATGGTTATTTTTCATCAATATGTTTGTTTGCCATCTACCCCTGAAGAATGGCAATCTATCAAGTCAAATTTCTATAGGATGGCTGGGATGCCCAATGTCCTAGGTGCCATAGACTGTACCCATGTTGCTGTAAGACCACTTCAAGCTCGTGAGGAGATCTATAGGAATAGAAAGCATTTCCATTCCTTGAATGTCCAGATGGTCTGTGACCCCAACATGAGGATTATCAGTGTCCGTTCTAACTTTCCTGGCTCCTTTCATGATTCTTACATCTTAAGGCAGACTGGGTTATACCGGAAGTTCGAGGACGGAAATATGCCTGAAGGATGGCTTCTAGATAACTGGCGTCTAATTTGTCTCTCATTTCAATGTACAAAAATTGCGCCCAATTTGTCAACTGTAATCTGTATAGTTTAAATTTGTATTGTATAGTTCTCAATCTTTATAATTATTCTTATATTAATATTTATATTTATTATATCTTCTATTAGGAGATGGAGGGTACTCATGTACAGAATGGCTGTTGACTCCCTATAACAACCCACAGACCAGAAGTCAAGTACGTTTCAATGAAGCTCACTGATCTACCAGGGGGGTTATTGAGAGGACTTTTGGTCTTTTGAAAATGCGGTTTCGATGTCTTGATCGTTCTGGTGGTGCTATGCAGTATGCACCAGAGAAAGTTGCAAAAATGATATTGGTTTGCTGCATACTGCACAATATAGCAATTAAAAGAGGCTGTCCATTAGAAGATGAAGATCCAATAGATGCTGATGATTTACCAGAAGAAATATGTGTAGAACAAGCTAATAGGCGTGGAAATGCAACAAGAGACATGGTTTCAGAACAATATTTTGAAGATTAAAGTTTCAGTTGATCAATAAAAAACTTTCTTTATTAACTTGTCTCCATTTTTTTTTTAAGAATTAAGGTTATTAAAAATCACTCATGATAAACAGTTAAATACATAACAGTTGCTGCTCTTCAATTATCAAAGGTTTCAAATAAATAAAGTTTATGATCAAAGTTATTACAGACAATATATTATAGGTAATACATTGTCTTTGTGACATCACACTAGTGTCTACAGCTGCTCTCACTCTTTTACATAATGTGATTAGTGTAATGTAATCCCTCCATACCTGATGCTAATTCATTGTATTGTGTCATTGAATTGTAGCTGTAACAAGCGACAGTATATTCAGCAGTGCTTTATGTTATCAGATAGGATTTTTGAGTTAAAAAAGACTTGCTAATTTGCTTTGTTTTATTCTAACCTCAATTTTTAACAGCTTTTAGGTTGTCCCATATTCAAATAAATACCTTAAGGGCTTACTCTTAACATTTATTTTCTTATCCTTAATAATATATTTTTCCATTCAAGATTTGTTAAAAGAATAGTGGCATATAGAAAATAATGGCAACTAAATTATGTTATTACAAAATTACAATCTTTAAACATTATATATTAACAATTGTAAACCAAAGTAACTTTTAATACATATAAACACATATGAAAAAAAAGAAAATGTTTAGAAACAAAATAACAATTGTAAACCAAAATAAATTTTAATACATATAAACACATCTGAAACAAAGAAAATGTTTAGAAAAAAAAATATAACAATTGTAAACCAAAGTACATTTTAATACATATAAACACATCTTTAAAAAAGAAAATGTTTAGAAACAAAATAAAAATTGCAAACCAAAATAAATTTTAATACATATAAACACATCTGAAACAAAGAAAATGTTTTGAAAAAAAATAACAATTGTAAACCAAAGTACATTTTAATACATATAAACACATCTTAAAAAAAGAAAATGTTTAGAAACAAAATAAAAATTGTAAACCAAAATAAATTTTAATACATATAAACACATCTGAAACAAAGAAAATGTTTAGAAACAAAATAACAATTGTAAACCAAAGTAAATTTTAAAACATATCAACACATCTGAAACAAAGAAAATGTATAGAAACCAAATATAATTTGTAATAACTATAAACATCGATATTTACAAACCTTCATAAAATACATTAATCTACATATACATTATATTTTTTTCTATTTTTCGGAGATACATATCTAGATCAATGCGCTAATGATTGACATAACGATTAATCACGTCATCGTCAAACATGTCGCGTCCTGAACCTTTTGGTGCTGGAGAATTGGTGGTGTGAGGGGAGTGAGACAGGAATGCAGAGACAAAATTATATACGAGATGCTGAGAAGAATGCATCGTATTTCAAAAATTAAAAGAACAAGACGACAGTGTCTTAGAAAATATAGTGATTTGAAGAGAAGAGAACCGAAGTACTATAAATTGATTCGAAGATTGATAAGGACATGTAAGTTCCAAAATTATATATGAAATATTTTTTATAATATAAAATAAGAATGTTATTTTTGAACTGCGTCATCATTGACGAATCAAGGACAATATTATTTTCTGAGTGTTACTTTAACTATATTAGTATATACAATTGCAAAAAGTTACAAAAGTAAGCATGCAGAACTGAGTTAGTAGATTAAAATTTAACTATATTACTATATACACTTAAAAGGTTAGAAAAGTTACCATACAAAAATGAGTTAGTAGAGTAAAATATAACTATATTAGTATATACCATTGAAACATCTTCTAAAAGTAAGCATGCAGAACTGAGTTAGTAGAAAAAAATATGAATATATTATTATATACCATTGAAACATGTTAGAAAAGTAAGCATGCAGAACTGAATGTTTGGAAAATAAAAAATTACTTGGAATAATTAAATTTATTTTTTTTATTCCAATTTTTTTTTATATATATGTTTATAGATATGAGAAGTAGGAGAATGAAGTGGACACCCCCCACGCTACCTAAGGTCAATGTTGATGCAAACACCCAGAAGTGAAGCTCTTTCTCCACCTTTGCAATAACACTATTGGATATTGAATTATCTCCAAATCCATATGAAATTTTTCATAAAAAGACACAGACAGGTAATGACTTATTATTTAACTTTTAAATCATATATTTTAGGTTTTGGCTTAAAACGTTTTAGCATGCAATGTTAATCAAGTTGCTAATTTACTTCTATTATCATTTTTTTCCTCATTATCTTGCTATCTTTATTTGAAAAAGAAGGCATCTAAGCTAAGGAGCCAGCCAATTTTTTGCTGAGCACCATGGACAACACTTTTTTATTGGTTCTGTCCAATTAGCAAGTACAACACAGTTGGTTCACCAAAAAATGGGCTGGCATCTAAACTTACATTCTTGCTTTTCAAATAAAGATACAAAAAGAATGAAGTAAAATAGAAAGTTTATTTAAATTGCATGCACTATCTGAATCATGAAACTTAGAAATTGGGTTCAATGTCCCTTTTAATGATTATTATAGTTTTAAATAATATATCCTAGGTTTTTGATTTAATAGTTTTCTATCTTTATCTTTGTAATTACGTTCATAGATATTACCATGGAAGACATGGAAAATAGTATGGAAATGGAAGAATTTCAAAATCCTGATAGTGTGCCAATCTTTGAAGCCTTGAGTTCAGATGATACTCAACCAAGGATAGAAGTTTTACCAACAATGATGGTAGATAAAGGTATGTTTCATACTCAGTAATCTTAAATCTAAGAAAATCAAAGTTTTAACGAATACATATTGTATATTTCAAATAGGAGTTGGCTCAGATGAAAGCTTTAAAGGAGTGGACATAAGTGTCGAAGCCAATATAGTAGATAACCTAGATAACAGCACATCAGGAGGTAATATTTGTGATGAAAAACCCTATCATACATTGCATATGTATATGAAAATGGAATTAAAATTTGCTTTGCATTTATTTTTCTACAGATTTATCTTCAACATCAACTATTGAAACTGCAGACAAAAGTACTCAGAGTTGTCTTGAAGATCATGTTAAACAAAAAATTTCTAAAATTAGGGCAACTTTGGGAATGTTAATGGAGCAAGTAGATTTGTTTATACCGTAAATATGTTATTTGATTTCATTTTTTGTTTTGTCATGATGATTGTTAGAAGAATGACAATTAATAACTGAGAAAAACTTTTGTGTTGAAGAATCAAAAGTGATTTTGAATTTATGTAAATAAACCTTTTTTTTTGGGCATAAAAAAATTTGTCTTTATTAAATAATAACATTTTAAACTTAAAGAACACAAAAACTAACTTATTAAACAATATATCAATGAAAAAAAATTAACAGTGACTAATATAGTGTTATAAATAATAAATTAAATGTTCCCTCCAGATGTGGCCTCTTTGGGTCTGTTGTACCCTCCCTTTCACTGACAATAGCCAACAGAGATTGTAATGTCCTTTTACTGATGGTTAAAGCTCTGTTAATTTGCTGGTTTTTCTCTTCATCCATCCGCCTCTGACACTGGAACATTTCTCTTTGCAGCTGTAATTTCTGCATTTCAATCTCATTCCTTTGCATTTCTAGTTCAACATTTTTTTCTGACAGAGCAGCCCAGCGGTCAATATTAGTGTTAATAATATTTTGCATTTCTCTGTGGTCCTCTCTGTATTGCCTTACAAGTGTCAACATTTCCCTCAATCCAACATCGGCCAATAGTCCTTCTGCCGGTGTATTGTCAAAATTTAGACCACCTGTTTGCAGTGCAATTGGTGGTGCCTGTGTTTCAACAGGTTCCTCAAGGTTTTCCGGTGTGTGAATTTCATCTGGTTGCGCATCTCCACAATCTTCAAGAATATCTGGAGTCTCGCTTCCATCATGCCTTCATGGTGGTTCATCTTGAATGGGATTTTCCACTATCGGCATGAGATTGATAGTGATCTCCCTTGATGAGTTTTCTTCTTCTAGATCAAGACATAACAAAACCGCAGTCTCGTCACATGACAGAGGAGGCTTCCGGTGGGAGGAGCAAGGAAGTGTAGCTGCTTCATGCTGCACGCTCACCTGAGAGTGGCGATATCATCGTGCCAAACACGCCTGCAGCCATAGGCCGGTGAAATTAGATACCGGCCTGGCCTGAGGGATTCAACCCGATACGGCATGGGGAAGCTCTGGAGTGCTAGTGGCCGCATAGCAGCGGTCAAGCTACAAAACCGCTTCACTAAGACTCATCAAGACTCACTAAAGCCAGGAGAACGTTTAGTGAGAGTGCATATCTATAACTGTCTTCACGAACCAGGATTTTTACCAGCCTGAGGAGAAGGTGGTGTGTCGCCGGAAAAGTTCTTAGCTGAAAGCTGTACTCCCGTGCGCTATTAGGAGGCTTTGGAAGATATCGGCTAGCAGCAGGAGAAGTGTGGAGCCACACAGCCGCTTGCGACAGTACCCACAGACAGAACCCGGCGTCTGGCCCGTCGGAGCATAAGTCCCTAACCTGGTTTTGGGGTGAAGGTAAGACGGGAGAGCATATGTGAGGACTGTGAGGACTGTGACTTTACAAAGACGTTGTTTTTCTATACTTATTCCGTAATACCTAGTGGAGTATAGGAGGGCCTGTATCAAATGATAGGGAAAAAAAAAATCTAGCCACACAGGCTGTGTAATAGCTCTGTGATACAGTACACTTGGCAGAGTATAATAGGAGACTGTAACTAAGGTATACGAGACCCTTGCTGTATGAACCAGCTAGCAGCAAAGCTAGAAGAGCAGAGAAGCTGGTATAATCAGCTGAACTGTATACAGCTAAACTCCTAAGGATAAATAATTTCCCAGGTCTGATTACAGAAGTGAACTTTGAATCCCAGAGTAGAATTAATGGGACTATAATTTTATTGGTGGCTCTGAACTGCTCTGGAATTAAATAAATAATAAAGCCACAGGCTGCAGCAACGCTGGGTGTGTATATCCAAAACAAATAGCTGGAAAATTTCTTCTTTTTTTTTTTTTCTTGGACATGGACTAAGGCCTATATAGTTACTTGTAACTTTAAAGTTTTGCTGAGAGGACATTTTACAGCAATGCATCATTCTATAACACTATTTTAGAACAGGACAAAGAGTAGAGGTCAATCGAAATAGCATATAAGGCTGTTCTATAAATTATATATATTCTCTGGAATTAAGTGTATATGCATGAGCCTTTTTTTCTGTATTAAGGTTGGATGTCCATATGTAGGATATATATCAGGCATCTGAGATTAACACACTAAATACCGCTTCCTTTTCCACAGGAAATATGTGTGGCTCCAGATTGGTGTATTAACTAACTAACGGCTAGATTTAGAGTTTTGTCGGTAACGACCCGCGTAGCTAACGCTGGCTTTTTTCTGGCCGCACCTTTTAAATAACTCTGGTATTGAGAGTCCACAGAATGGCTGCGTTAGGCTCCAAAAAAGCAACTTCAACTCTCGATACCAGAGTTGCTTACGGACGCGGCCAGCCTAAAAAACGTGCTCGTGCACGATTCCCCCATAGGAAACAATGGGGCTGTTTGAGCTTAAAAAAAACCTAACACCTGCAAAAAAGCAGCGTTCAGCTCCTAACGCAGCCCTATTGTTTCCTATGGGGAAACACTTCCTACGTCTGCACCTAACACTCTAACATGTACCCCGAGTCTAAAGACCCCTAACCTTACACTTATTAAGAAATTCAAACAAACAGCTTGGAATGTGTAATTCAATGTAAGGATCAAAAGCAAAGAGCAATGTTGAATAGACAGCACAATGTATCAATGTGTGCTGGCTGAAACAATGTATCGCTTTATCCAATTACGAAACAATTGTAATAAGCCTGTGTAATACTGTGGCAGCTAGTTGCATGATCCGTTAACCCCTTACATTAGCAAGACTCATCGTTGGAAATAAGACATAAGACAGTCAATTCTAGCAAATAAAAAATATGTAACAAACTCACTTGATTCTGAGAATGATATCCGATATTCGATGAGATCCAGGAAAACGGAACTGTAGTGTCCACTCTTAGTAGTGCAGTCAGTTGCAACAGTCACAGATACTGCCTAAGTTCACAGCAGCATCTCGGCTTGTCTCACAGGTGTTGGGAAGGGCTCCCCTGCTAAGCCCTCGATTAAAGCAGTGAGTAGACAAAGAATTTTCAACACCTCTGAGTGAGACAAAATAAAACCCAATAATCGAAAGAACAGTAAGGCTGATGAAATACGTGTTAAAACTTCACCTTTATTTAGACTCCGTGAGTAAAAAGACAAAGGCACAGTACACAGACCTGACTACCGCTGACGCGTTTCCTGCCCTATTCTGCCCCACAGATAGATAGTCAAAATAAAGATTGGTTCTGGGGAAACATTTCTCTTCCAAAATTAAATACAGATGAGGTAGACAACGTAAACTTACCCATCACTTCGATAGAAATCTGTCAAGCAGTAGATAAATTAAAACTGGATAAAGCCGCTGGCCCGGATATGTTACCAGCCGAATTCTATAAAATTCTTAGGGAAGAGATAAATACCCCACTGGTAAAGTTATTTAATCAGTATTTCTTTAATGGTGGGGTCCCTTCTTCCTACTTTGTAGCATCCAGAATTGTACTCGTTCCAAAAAAAGAGAAAGATCCAGAAGCGTTGGATTCATATCGTCCCATCTCACTGCTTAACGCAGACTATAAAATCTATACAGCAATTTTAGAAAATAGACTTAAGGGGATCCTCGGCTCTTTGATACATGTGGACCAGGTTGGTTTTATGTTACATCGAAATCCAACGGCTAGTACTCGTAAAATCCTACTTCTCTTAGATTTTTTCCGACCAGAATGCATAAATAGGCAAATAAAACCGGCGATTCTTTCGCTAGATGCCCAGAAGGCATTCGATTCGATTACCTGGGATCATCTTTTTTTTAACTATGCAACAATTTGGCTTTAGTGGTAATTATCTAAATTGCATCAAAGCTTTATACACTAATGCTTCTGCAGTATTGTTGGTAAATGGCATCCCTACAGAAACTTTCCAAATTCTGACAGGTACCAGACAAGGCTGCCCGATCTCACCCTTCTTTTCAACCTCGCAATTGAACCACTGGCAACTATGTTAAAAAAGCACCTAGAAGGAATTTTGTTAGGAGATAAATATCTTAAATTATTATTATACGCAGATGACTTATTATTATTTCTTAACAACCCTGAATCCGAGATCCCTATTTTATTGGAAATAATTAATACATTTGGAACATATTCAGGATATAAAATAAATGCAGCAAAATCAGATTTATTATGGCTAATAAAATCTGCAAGTAATGGCTATACTCCACCCTTTAAAATAGCGGATTCATATATTACGTATCTGGGTATTAAGATCAGTATCGATCCGGCAGAATGGTACTCTCTGAATTTTATTCCGCTGCTAAATAAAATACAGATAAAGCTTAGAAACTGGGCAAAATTTCCTCTGTTAATGACGGCAAAAATGAAATTGATAAAAATGATTACTTTACCTAAATTGATGTACTTAATGCAAAATATCCCAATTCCAATAACAAAATCTGATCTCAAGCGTTTAAATAGCTCCATCAGATTGTTTATTTGGGGTAGTGCCAAAAAGCGTATAGCTTTACAGAAGTTGTCACAGTTAAGACAATACGGGGGTCTAGCATTACCAAATTTCGGTAGCTATAATAGAATATGTCTGGCAAAGGCAGCTATGGATTGGCTTACTGGGGGGAACTATGTGGCGTCATTAGAAATAGAACAAAAATTAGTCTTGCCATATGATCTACAGGCACTACTACACTGCCCAATTAAGAAATTACCATGCATGGCCAAAAATTAGCCCACTCTGTTTCATATCATTAAAGCCTGGCAAGGTATTAAGACCAGTATGAACGATAATCCGCTGATTTCGAACTTAGTTCCTATTCCTGGGAACCCTTGTTTCCCACCAGGTATCAAGAGTCAAATGTTTAATAAATGGGCTATACTAGGACTCAAATATTTATCTCAGTTTAGGGACCCAGAAACTACCCGGGTGTATACATTTACAGCGCTTAGAGACCAGTTCCAACTTAACAACACAGAATTCTATGCCTATTTACAAGTTCGCCACTGGTATAATGAAACTATTAAAAATTGTACCAAGGAGTGGGTACACCCGGGTATTAAAATGGGGCTCGCTCTTTTTAAAGCGGGTAAACGGTCAATTAGTTATTGGTATCGGATGATACAAATGGAGACCGGTGAAAGAAATGTATTA
>NC_069504.1:65376743-65391743 GCF_027579735.1 Bombina bombina | reverse complement strand
CCAAAGCATATCTCTTGGGTTTACTGGAAAAAAATGTGTTCTGAGAATTGTGTAGTTTTATAAGGCAGGTCCCTGTTGAGAGATGCACAAATGGGCCAAATGTGGATATACCCTGGGATGCAACATCCCATAGGACAAGCAATTATAGCTTTTTATTTCCAGTTGGCGGATCCTTCCTTCTTATTTTGCAGTTATGCAAATCGACCTTATGGGGTTTGTCTCCTTAAAGGTGATGGGTCTTAGAGTTATAGTTATATAGTTATAAAGGCCATATAGGTAGAATTAGATACAAGCAAACTAGATAATAGAAGTGCATTTTGGGGGATTTCCTTTTGCTTTAAGGTAGTCATTTGCATGCAATTTGGAAATATTGTTAAAAATATAATTCTCATGCAGAATCATAAACGTTTCATTTAGATTTTACTGTCTTTTTTACCAAATAATTCTATATAAATCCAAACAGGGTTCAAGGGAAAACACATGCAAGTTCCATTCAGAAGTCTATATCAAAAAGGCAGGCAATATCTAGGCACAGCACAAAGTCAACAATCAGTATGTGTCACGATCCGTTCATCACCGTGTCACTGCGGCTCCCGAATCTCCTCTGTGTCCTTACCACGTCACATTGCCTAGTAATGTGACGCGGCCTTCCTGGGACACACCCCCTTACATCACAGCTTCATCTCGTCACTGGCTTTAAAATCCCGGCGGGAGTTTTCTTTGGGGCCCGTTTGTCAGAGTTCTTTCCTGTTTGTGGCTCTCCTTATTTAAAACCTGTCTGCTGGATATCGGCCCTTGCCTTGCCTGACTACTCTACAGCCTGATTCCTAAAAACCTTTCTGCTGGATATTGACCCTTGCCTGACTACTCTACAGCCTGATCCCTAAAAATCCTGTCTGTTGGATATTGACCCTTGCCTTGCCTGACTACTCTACAGCCTGATCCCTAAAAATCCTGTCTGTTGGATATTGACCCTTGCCTTGCCTGACTACTCTACAGCCTGATCCCTAAAAATCCTGTCTGTTGGATATTGACCCTTGCCTTGCCTGATCTCTCTGGTGCCTTATCCTTAAACCTGCTTAAAGGGACATTGACCATTGCTTTGCCTGACCACTCTGTCAACCTGCATAAGTCTCTTTACCTTGTACTCCCCTCATCTCAGCAGAGACTGCTATGTGACCCTGCAACACCTGTGAGTACAGTTTTATTTTCCTGCATAATTATTGCCTTTTATTCTTTCCTGAGTGGGTCACGTCCTGGGTTCCTCTCAGTGTGCTAGCGTGTTTTTATCTTATCACTCTAGCAGTGGGGTTAAATCCTGGACTGATTCCTTATGGCTGATAGTATGCGGGTAGTTATCAAACCTTTTATAAAGCAGAGTTCAGGTAAACACCAAAGGATTAATCAGATATTGTATATAAAATTCCTTTTTAAACTATATATCATAAAAAAGACTCTAATTATGATATTGTTTTGCAAAAGGAGTTACATGAGGGTGATTTATAAGATCAATAAATTATATAAATTTCCCTTTTAAATATATAAATACAATAAAGCTTAAAATAGCAAAATATTAAGTACATTTGCAAAAGGCATAAGAAATTTGCATTTTTAATGTAAATCTGTTAATTTTCTTAAATAGCAGATGAACGTAGGAGTCCATTGGAAACATGACAAATACATTTGCATGCAGTCTGTAGATGCAATCTGCTATCATGTTTTACCCATGTGTAGTAGTTATTTTCCATTTCTATCAATTAGAAGATTTACTTGATATGGATTCCAGAAATGAGTTCAGAATAAATAAGCATTCTGACAATGATAAACCTCCCCCAAATCTCATAAATGCTTTCTCTATATCATTTACCATCATGGAAATTATAAATGGGATATATACATAAATAAACAACATGTTCAATGTAAAGTGCTCATAATATTACCTTACACATTGGGATTTGCAAATTAAAAGTGATTATTTAAATGAATATTTCTGTACTAGTCACATGATCAGCAGTAAGATATTAGTTAAATGGCATGATACTTAAAGATGTCAATTTATCAAAGTCCAGATTGACAAGGTTCTCAGATACTAATCTGTCAGCCTAGCATTTCGGCGAATACACAGAATTCCCTACCCACATTTACCATTGCACAAGCAAATGTTTGTGGGCCACACCCCCTGCTCTTGTACAACCAGGGGCGCGATCCGATATAGATCGCAGTTTGCGGCGCAAGCGAGGGAACCGGCGTCGTCCGCAGTTTCAGCTCGCAACTCGAGCTATCCCATATAAGTCGCCGTCAGATGCTAACGTGCCGTAAGTCTGACAAACCAGCGATGTCCAGAAATCTGCGCAAGTACAAATTTCTGGCTACGCCAGTGACTTGCGCCACGTTAGAAACTGCCGGCGCCTATAAAACCTGACTAAAGTCTAAAACACCCGCACTGTCTAACACGCCTCCCTAACATAGCCCGCACTGTCTAACACGCCTCCCTAACATAGCCCGACACGTCTAACACGCCTCCCTAACATAGCCCGACACGTCTAACCCTCTATCCGCTATCCCCCCTCACTAGCCTAACAATAAAAAAGCTATTAACCCCTAAACCGCCGCTCCCGAACCCCGCCGCAACCTAATAAAGTTATTAACCCCTAAACCGCCGCTCCCGTAACCCGCCGCCAGCTATATTATATCTATAACCCCCTAAAGTGAGCCCCTAACACCGCCGCCATCTATATTAAAATTATTAACCCCTAATGTAAGCCCCTTACACCGCTGCCATCTCTATTAAAATGATTAACCCCTAATTTAATCTACCTACCCCGCCGCCAGCTATATTATCTATATTAACCCTAAGTATATTATAGTTAATATAGGTATTACATTATATATATTAACTATATTAACCCTAATTATATTAGGGTTAATATAGTTACTATAGTATTTATATTAACTATATTAACTCTATCTAACCCTAACACCCCTAACTAAATTTATATTAAATTAATCTAATTCATTTATAAACTAAAATATTCCTATTTAAATCTAAATACTTACCTATAAAATAAACAATAAGATAGCTACAATATAATTAATAATTACATTGTAGCTATGTTAGGGTTAATATTTATTTTACAGGTAAATTGTTAATTATTTTAACTAGGTATAATAGATATTAAATAGTTATTAACTATTTAATATCTACCTAGTTAAAATAATTACCCAATTACCTGTAAAATAAATCCTAACCTAAGTTACAAATACACCTACACTATCAATACATTTAATAAACTACAAACATCTATCTAAAAATACAATTAAATTAACTAAACTAAATTACAAAAAAAACAAACACTAAATTACAAAAAATAAAAAAAAGATTACAAGATTTTTAAGCTAATTACACCTATTCTATGCCCCCTAATAAAATAATAAACCCCCAAAATAAAAAAAATTTCCTGCCCTATTCTAAATTAAACAAATTTCAAAGCTCTTTACCTTACCAGCCCTTAAAAGGGCCTTTTGTGGGGCATGCCCCAAAGAATTCAGCTCTTTTGCATACAACAAATACAATCCCCCCCCCCATTACAACCCACCACCCACATACCCCTATTCTAAAACCACCCAAACCCCCCTTAAAAAAGCCTAATACTACCCCCTGAAGATCTCCCTACCTTGTCTTCACCACACCGGGCCGAACTCCTGATCCGATCCGGGCGATGTCTTCCTCCAAGCGGCAAAGAAGAATTCTTCCTCCGGCGATGTCTTCCTCCAAGCGGCAAAGAAGAATTCTTCCTCCGGCGACGTCTTCCTCCAAGCGGCAGCAAAGTCTTCATTCTTCCGGCGGCATCTTCAATCTTCTTTCTTCGCTCCGCCGCCGCGGAGCATCCATCCTGGCCGACTGCTGTACTACGAATGAGGTACCTTTAAATGACGTCATCCAAGATGGCGTTCGCCGAATTCCGATTGGCTGATAGGATTCTATCAGCCAATCGGAATTAAGTTAGAAAAATCTGATTGGCTGATTGAATCAGCCAATCAGATTCAAGTTCAATCCGATTGGCTGATCCAATCAGCCAATCAGATTGAGCTCGCATTCTATTGGCTGTTCCGATCAGCCAATAGAATGCGAGCTCAATCTGATTGGCTGTTCGGATCAGCCAATCGGATTGAACTTGAATCTGATTGGCTGATTCAATCAGCCAATCAGATTTTTCTAACTTAATTCCGATTGGCTGATAGAATCCTATTAGCCAATCGGAATTCGGCGGACGCCATCTTGGATGACGTCATTTAAAGGTACCTCATTCGTAGTACAGCAGTCAGCCAGGATGGATGCTCCGCGGTGGCGGAGCGAAGAAAGAAGATTGAAGATGCCGCCGGAAGAATGAAGACTTTGCTGCCGCTTGGAGGAAGACGTCGCCGGAGCAAGAATTCTTCTTTGCCGCTTGGAGGAAGACATCGCCGGAGGAATAATTCTTCTTTGCCGCTTGGAGGAAGACATCGCCCGGATCGGATCAGGAGTTCGGCCCGGTGTGGTGAAGACAAGGTAGGGAGATCTTCAGGGGGGTAGTGTTAGGCTTTTTTAAGGGGGGTTTGGGTGGTTTTAGAATAGGGGTATGTGGGTGGTGGGTTGTAATGGGGGGGGGGGATTGTATTTGTTGTATGCAAAAGAGCTGAATTCTTTGGGGCATGCCCCACAAAAGGCCCTTTTAAGGGCTGGTAAGGTAAAGAGCTTTGAAATTTGTTTAATTTAGAATAGGGCAGGGAATTGTTTTTATTTTGGGGGTTTATTATTTTATTAGGGGGCATAGAATAGGTGTAATTAGCTTAAAAATCTTGTAATCTTTTTTTTATTTTTTGTAATTTAGTGTTTGTTTTTTTTTGTAATTTAGTTTAGTTAATTTAATTGTATTTTTAGATAGATGTTTGTAGTTTATTAAATTTATTGATAGTGTAGGTGTATTTGTAACTTAGGTTAGGATTTATTTTACAGGTAATTGGGTAATTATTTTAACTAGGTAGATATTAAATAGTTAATAACTATTTAATATCTATTATACCTAGTTAAAATAATTAACAATTTACCTGTAAAATAAATATTAACCCTAACATAGCTACAATGTAATTATTAATTATATTGTAGCTATCTTAGGGTTTATTTTATAGGTAAGTATTTAGATTTAAATAGGAATATTTTAGTTTATAAATGAATTAGATTAATTTAATATAAATTTAGTTAGGGGTGTTAGGGTTAGATAGAGTTAATATAGTTAATATAAATACTATAGTAACTATATTAACTATATTAACCCTAATATAATTAGGGTTAATATAGTTAATATATATAATGTAATACCTATATTAACTATAATATACTTAGGGTTAATATAGATAATATAGCTGGCGGCGGGGTAGGTAGATTAAATTAGGGGTTAATCATTTTAATAGAGATGGCGGCAGTGTAAGGGGCTTACATTAGGGGTTAATAATATTAATATAGCTGGCGGCGGTATAGGGGGATTAGATTAGGGGTTAATAATTTTTATATAGGTGGCGGCGGTGTAAGGGGTCAGATTAGGGGATAGATAAGGTAGATGGCGGTGGTTTTAGAGGCTCACAGTAGGGGGTTAGTTTATGTAGATGGCGGCGGGGTCCGGGAGCGGCGGTTTAGGGGGTAATAACTTTATTAGGGATTTCGGGGGGGGGGGGGGATCGCGGTTGACAGGGAGATAGACATTGCGCATGCGTTAGGTGTTAGGTTTATTTTAGAAGATCGCGGTTGACAGGGAGATAGACATTGCGCATGCGTTAGGTGTTAGGTTTATTTTAGCAGCCAGTTTAGGAAGTTACGGGGCTCCAATAGTCAGCGTAAGGCTTCTTACGGCTGCTTTTTGTGGCGAGGTGAAAATGGAGTAAGTTTTCTCCATTTTCGCCACGTAAGTCCTTACGCTGCAAATTGGATACCAAACTGCGCGGGTTTGGTATACCTGCCTATGGCCCAAAAAACTGCGGGCGATGGCAGAAATATACAGGCGTAACTTCTAGGTTACGCCGTATGTGAGATACCAAACCCGCGCAAATATTGGCGTCGCCGGCTTTTGCGGGCGACGATTTATATCGGATCGACCCCCATATGTGTGAGAACAGGGCTTGACAATAATTCTGGTCAGATCTAACCAGGATTATTTAACTCCTTAACATAAAGGAGTGGTTAAGAAGCAGCAGTCTTAAGAATGCTGCTACTTAACTTGCATTGCAGGCTATTTAAGTCTATTATTGTCTTTGAAAAAAGAATGTTTTAAAAGGTTTTAGGTTATTTTTATGTTTTTGAAAAACAGGTGTTTCTGTTCTGAATCTAGTCTTAAGACCCAGTTATACAATCATGAACTTCTATTTTAGTTTTTATATTACATTTATTAAAGCTTTTCATGCAAAATAGTCCTTAAAAAAAAAAAATTGAATGAAAATTCACGTAAATAATGTTTTAGCATATGGGAGTTTTATACTGCTTATTATATATTATTTGACTATTATATACAAACAACCAGAGCTTTTTACATTGTTTACCATTATGTACATTTTTTTTTTTTTTTTTTTTAATAAATAAGTTTTTATTGGTGAAAAGAATACAAAACCACATAACAAAACAATTATGCTCGGTAAAATAGATAACAGATTACACTTTAACAGTCAAGGGTTCATTAGCATACAGAGAGAATCATGTTACCTAACTCAGTGGAGAGGTCTATAGTGAAATCATTCGTGAGCTGTGTATTCGTACGTTTCAGGGGTTATGTATTGGTTTGCCATAGTGAGAATTTCGCCTGTTTTTCTTGGGAATTTTAGGTATAGTATGGCCATTTGTGCCATACACATTGAGCCTGACAGTGAAGGGAGATAAGGTATAGAACATATATAATATGTATACTTGAAAGTAATACTGGGAGGGGTAGACACCTACCTCTCTTTACAGGGAGGGGGGGGGGGGGTATTGGGGGGGGGTAGCGGTATCAGAAAGTGGAAGGGGGGAGGGGGCAGAGCAATGAGGGGCACCCCAAACCCTACATGGTGGGGCGCTTCTTCTAGGGAGGGGTAGTCAAAGTAGTCACAGGAAGGTCGCTAGGTCTGAGGAGACAGAGGACATCATGTATTTGGCTTTAGGTAAGTCTCCCAAGGTTCCCAGATTAGGGGAAAGACATCCGACTGTTTCCTAGTCCGGAAGACATAGTCTTCCATAGATTTAACGTACTGCAGGTAGTCAACAACTGCCTGCCATCTTGGGGGCTGTTGTTTCTTCCAATTCCTGGCGACTAACATCTTGACTGATGTCAGTATGTAGACTAACAGATATCTCTTGTGTCTCGGTAGTTTTTTAACTCCCAAATGTAACAGGGCAAGGCCTGGAGTGTCCGGGGTCGGGAGTTCCAGTGCCTTGCAGACCTCACAGGTTTTCGACCAAAGAGGTCGGAGTTTGCTACATGACCACCACACATGGAGCGGGGTACCCGTCTCTCCGCACCCCCTCCAACATAAGGGTGAGTGCTCAGGGTATAGGGCCCGGAGTTTGGTCGGCACTAAGTGCCATCTGGAGATGATCTTGAAATAGAGTTCATACATTGTAGCACAATGAAGTGCTGATTTGGTGTACTGTATCGCCTTAGTCCAGTCAAGTGTCGTAAAAGTGAGTCTCAACTCTGCCTCCCAGGAGGCCATATGCCTGGTTTTCACCAGTGTGGGAGGACCCATCAGGGATCGGTAATGGACTGTGAGAGGTTTGCTCAGTTGGAGGTTTGCCCTCCATCTCATCTCCCAGATGGTAGGAGCCCTGAGTTTGTCAACTAGGAAACCCCAGGCTTTCATCAGGGATCTCAGTCTCATAAAGTCGAACTCGAGGGATCTGGGAATAGCGAATTTAGACAGCATGTCTTGCGGCGAGAGAAGTTCCTCATTCAGGTAGAAGTCGCTCAAGGAGGAGACCTCTAGGGCTTTCCAGGGGGCAAGCCGAGTATTTGGTAGCCCCTGAAGAAGCGACATGAGAGGGTGGATGGGCGAAGGGTGTGGGGCTATCAACTGGTGATGTCTGAGGCGGAACCAGACCGATTGACATTCTTTGATGAGAAGGTTGGAGATCGGTATCTGTGCAGCCAAGTGTGGTGGAACCCACAGGAGATCTGAGAGGTCGACATAGGCAGGGAGTGAAGCCTGCTCCAGCTCCCGCCATCTGGTAGGGGGCAGGGCAGGTCCCCACGCTGAGACGTGCGAGATCATCGCCGCATGGTGGTATAGTTGGACGTTGGGTAGTCCCAGCCCACCTCTGTCTATAGGAACCTGAAGTGTGGCCGCGGCCACCCTTGGGCGCTTATTGTTCCAAACATAGGCATTGAATGCAGTCTGGAAGCCACGTAATGTCTTTTCCGGGACCGAGATGGGGATACACCGCATAAGGTAGGTTAACTTAGGGAGGATCATCATCTTCAGAGCAGAAATTCTGCCCATCCAGGAGATTTCCTCATACTTTCTAGATTTCAGTCTCGTCTCAGTCTCCCGTAGAAGAACACTGTAGTTCTCCCGCAATACTGTATTTTTGTCATGTGACAGAAAGACGCCTAAATGTCTGATCCCATTTGTTGACCACCTAAACGAGTAGAGTCGCCTAAGGCGTCTCTGCTCTGATTGCTCGATGTGAATCATGTAGGCCTCTGTTTTAGACACATTGACCTTATAGTTCGAAATGTTACTAAAGGCGTCAATAATCTCAAAGAGATGGGGGATTGACTCTACTGGGTTGGTGAGGAAGAGAGTGAGATCATCGGCAAAGAGTGCCAATTTCTGAAGCGTGTCGTGTATCTGTAGGCCCTGGACCTCAGGGCTTTCTCTGATTGCCTCCGCCAGAGGTTCCATCACCAGCGCAAAGAGGAGCGGAGACAGGGGGCACCCCTGTCTGGTTCCGTTCCTGATCGCAATTTTAGGGGAGCAGAAGCCCATTCCCTTAATAACAGCCGTCGGGGAAGTGTAGAGAGCGGCAACAGCTGTGCGAAACGCCGCAGGGATCCCAAAACGTTCTAAAGTGTAAAACATGTAATCCCACCTCACCCTGTCAAACGCTTTTTCTGCGTCCATGGACAGGGTGAGGAGGGGTAGTCTCATATCAGCTGTTTCCATAAATATGTTCAGTAGCCTACGGGTGTTATCCGTGCCTTGCCTTCCTTGTATGAATCCCACCTGGTCCAAGTGGATCAAAGAGGGTAAGTGTTTTCCGAGCCTAGTCGCAAGGACCTTGGCATAGATTTTCACATCCACATTAATGAGGGAGATGGGCCGATAGCTCTCGCAGAGCGTTGGGTCCTTCCCCTCCTTGGGTATAGTCAAGATATTAGCTTCCAAGAATTCAGGGAGGAAAGCTCCCTCTTCTCTAACCTCTTCGAAAAGATGGAGCAGGATAGGAGACAGCACATGGGTAAGGGAACGATAAAAGAGGCTCGTGAACCCATCCGGACCTGGAGCCTTGTGGGGCTGCAAGGTCAATATGGCTGTTTTGATTTCCTCCAAAGTGAATGGGGCAGTTAGATCCTCGGCTGAGTCTTCTGTTAGGGAGGGAAGGTTCAACTTTGCCAAGAACTGCTGAGCAGCTGTTCTGCAGTCTCTGGTTCCCGAGGAATTGCTATCAAGGTCATATAAGGAAGCATAGTAGTCGGCAAAAGCCTTCCCTATACTTCTAGGTGAGTGGACTACGCCTGTCGCCGAAGAAATCATGGGGATTCTGGCCTGGACCGCACGATCCCTGAGCTTACGGGCCAACAATCTGTCTGCTTTGTTCCTCTTGTAAAAATACACCTGTCTGATTCGAAGTAAGGTTGCCTGGACTCGTAGTTGCTCTCTCTTGGCAATTTCCTCCCTGATAGCGCCAACTCGGTCGCCCATAGTGGGAGTGGGAGAATACTTGTTGGTCAATTCCGCCTGTCTCAGTTCCGCATAGAGCTTAGCAAGGGAAACCTTGTTTTTAGCTTTTAATAATGCGCTTTTTTTTATAAAATGGCCCCTAAGGTAGGCTTTGAATGCGGCCCACAGGATTCCCTGGGTCGTGTCACCCGTGTTATTATGTCTCAGGAAATCCGAGATTGTCTCCACTAGCTGAGGGATTTCCCCCTCTGTTAAAAGATGGTCAGGTAGCTTCCAAGAAGGCCTGGAGTCCGGGGGGCGCAAGGTGGAGCACCCAGCACTGACAAGGTCATGGTCTGACCAGGGGCATGGTCTAATACGTGGGGCACAGAATTGATCCAAGGTCCAGGAATCACACAAGAGGTAGTCGATCCTGGAGTAGGAGTTATGGGGCTTGGAGAAATGGGTGTAATCTCTTTCTGTCGGTGCAAGGCAGCGCCAGATGTCATAAAGGCCATGTTGGTACATTAGTTTGCGCAGCGCATTTGACTGGGTGTTAAGGTTTCGGTCAGGGGGGCAAGCTTTTGGAGTTTTTTTATCTAAGGCAGGATCCCAGACCAAATTTAGGTCGCCCCCTATCAGTAGGTGTCCCCTCTTGACTTCTCCCAGTCTCCCTAGAAACTGTCTCAAAAAAGGGATCTGTTTGGCGTTTGGGGCGTAGATAGAGACTAGGGTGTAGAGGATTCCGTTCAGTGTGCAAATTAAGATTAAATATCTACCCTCCGGGTCACGATCCACGTATTCCACACTGCAACAGATATCTCTGTGTATCAAAATTGCTACCCCTCTCTTTTTCTCTGAGAAGGAAGCGGTTTCGCATATGGGGTAGTGTATCGGGCTGCGAAATGGCTTGGATTTGGAGTCCCAATGGGTCTCCTGGAGGAACACTATATGTAATTTGTGGGCGTTGAGATAATTAGATAAAAGGCTACGTTTAGTGGGGGAGTTTAAGCCCTGGGCATTGAGAGTGGCTATAGTTGTGGGTGCCATTGGGTTAAAAGACTCTATGTCACTAGTTGAGTGAACCTAGCGGAAGTGGAGAGTTTGTCTGTAGGGGCAAGGAGGGGGGGAAACAAAGGAGGGAGAGGTAAGGCTGTCTGCTCTCGAGTAAGAATTTAAGGTTGTTAAAAACTGTCAGGAAATAAATCGATGTGTATACTACACTATCGCTATGAGTGCTCTTACCAAAAAGTGTAAGAGATCACAACTATCTAGGTGGGGGGGAGGCCAGCATGTAGAGCCTGGCCCCAGTCAGTCATTCTGTGGCATGTGTCAGGTGGCCCTTAAGAAGTAGGTTCTCCGGGTAGAGCCCTGTGTATCATTTCGCATATGGTGTGTGGTAGGTCATACATGGCAAATACACAGCTTAACATGAATAAAGCATTAACACGTCTCAGCTAGGGTGAACATAGCATAAGAAATTGAGCATTGACATAAACTATTAGATATCAACTAGAACAGACAATAGTATTAGCAAAACTATTAAATAGACTATGTTTATAGTACAGCTCTCTACCAAAAAGAGTATTCACTGACAACCAGTATTAGTAATATGGTAACTATTCCCATGGTACAGACTTGGGGATATTTCAACGGAATATTGTCTGAAAATGGTGTAACATAGTTACCTGAGGAAGGATTTGTACAGTCAAGGTGAATCCCTAAATCAAGGAAACTGGCGGAGTAGCCGCCCTTATGGCTAACTGTGGTGACTAATCTATTCTACAAACAGGTCTCTCGACTCTATGTAATATAATCACACATTCTATAATCATAAGAACAATGTTAGAACGTATTAACACTTATGTATCCCCCTGTGATGATAAGAGAACAAATATTAAAGGGGGAGAAGTTTAGATGGAACCTCAGAACAGTAGGGACTGAAAACATTCATGCAAGGTCCTTTAGGAAACAGAAACGAAGCAAATCCCAAAGGGCACACCTGGTACCCTAAGGGAGAGCAGGGGGCCTCATTACCCCATGTTTAGCGTGGAGTGTTGGGAGATGAGAAGTCATGTTGTGTCTGGTACTGTTGTGGCACTGCCAGGGGGCGCGTGCTTTTCAACGTACTGTGGTGGTTTCTTCTGAGGGTTTCCCACTCTTTGAGGGAGAGGCCGCCACTCTGGGGCCGAAGCCCTCAATCCCCTGTTTGGATCCTTGGGTATCTGAGAGCCAGGCGGATCCGGCGGTAAAAGATCCCATTTTTGCATGAGTTCTCTAGCCTGTTGTGGAGAGGAGACTGTGTATTGATGGCCTTCTTTGGTGATATGCAACTTGACGGGGAACCCCCAATGGTATTTGATAGCTTTATCTCTCAGCAGTCTGGTATAGGGTTGGTAGTGGCGTCGCAACTGGAGGGTGTGTGGTGAGAGATCTTGGTAGACCTGTACCTCAGAGTATGGGTTCGGGAGGGTTCTGCCCCCTGCTAGGGCTCGAAGGAGTTTGTCTCTGAAGGTGTAATAGTGTAAGCGGACTATGACATCCCGAGGCTTATCACCTTCACTAGATCTGGGTCTCAGCGCTCTATGGGCCCGATCTATCAACATCTCTTGACCTTCTTCTGGGCCCAATATCGCCGTAAACATCTCTCGGAGGTATTTTTCTAGGTCCTGTGGGGAGACGGTCTCGGGGATACCTTTCACCCGGATGTTGTTGCGCCGGGTGCGGTCTTCTAGGTCTGCCAATTTGACTTCAAGATCCGTAATTTGCTCGGCTAAGCATTGAGAGTACCCTAGAAGGTTGGAATGGTCTATCATCAGATCCTCCTGTTTGCGCTCTATTATGTCTGTGCGCTCACCTATGGAGGCTATGTCGCGCTTTAGGTCCGCGTGGCTCTTTTCAAATTTCTTGGATAGAGAGTCATGATGTGAGGCCAGAAGTGCTGTGATAGAGTCCATAAGGTTGTTATTAACCTCCTTTTCAGTACGCAGTGACCGTCGCACGGCCTGGGTCAAAGTAGACTCACCGGTGGTCTCAGCTGAGCTACTAGCATCTGAAAGTTCTTCATCTGAGGCAGGCCGAGATCTGGAGTGGGGGTTGCTGAAATGATCCACCACTGTACGTTTGGGGGTATTCAAGGGTTTCTGTTTCCTTTTGAATGATTGAGGCATTTTGTTGACCTGCATGGGTTTTCAGTAAATATTGCGGGCACGTGCCAACACTATAATGATCAGCTGTTCTCTGGCTGACTGGGGCCTTGGCATGAAAAAGTAACCTACATATCTTTAGAGTACATCTCAGTAAGGAGAAATGGTTAAATTTAGTTTGGCTGGGTGGGCTATCTCCTGGCCACCAGGGCCCCCTCTCGACTCAGGGATAGGGGATACGACTCTAAGGAAGGGAAAAGGGGAAGGGGAAGTGACCAGCCTAGACAAGCTAGGCCGGAAAGGGTGAGTCTTGAGGGGTCACGGTCTCAAAAAAAAAACAGTAACAAGGCAGCTGTAATAAGCAAGGCAACAGTGGTGGGAACCTGTCAGGAAATAAAGGTGGTTAGACTGATAACGGTGATGCAGTTACAATGGGCCCCCTAGGAACACGCTAGGTATGCTAGGTTGACAACAGTATTAATGTAGAACAATACCTGTAGAATACCTGGCTGGGGCTTTCAGTGCTGTTGAGAGGAAGCAATTGTAGTTAGATAGGGAACAAGTAACAAATAAACATCACACTACACTTCGTGCCTAATGCTCGAAGACAGTAACGCTGACGCAGCAGCTGCAGTAAAGACAAGTGACTGTTATGAAATTGAGCTATGCATACATCCCTAGTAAACAGGATAGTCTCTGTTAGTCTCTCCTTTTGTTGTGGGTTTAAGACCTCTGCAGCTACCTAATGATAGGGTAGACAGCACAGGCCTCTCTTGGTTGAGTGTGAAAGCTTACACCAATAGCAGAGTAGAGTTTTAGACCTGGAGCCTTTAATAAAAAGTAGCGCTGTGAAGAGGCCCCAGATCAGCACTTAATTTATGTAACTTTTCAGATAGTCCCCAGTAGAGACAATTTATAGATAATCCAGAAATCTCAGTGGCTTGGAGGTTCACCTATAAGTGATTGCATTGGGCAAAAGGCCTGTAGGATATTCTTTAAGTGTGCTCCATAAAATATTTGTCCTCTGCAGGCCTTAGAGCAATGAAGCAGGGTGTTAGGTGTGAAAATTCGGAGAGGGACACAGTCTAGCTTTAACAACAGTTTTTCAAATGCCCCCAACACTGCATCATAGGAAGGAACTTATCAATTTTACTAAGTGGCCAGTCAGGGTCTTGTGAAAAGGACCGTTGCCAGGAGTAAGGGTTAGAGGAGCCAGAGAGACTGAGAAAGTCTTACCCGGTCTGTGGGAGAGAGTGCTGCGGCAGGGATTAAAGCCGGTGTCAGATGCAGGGCCAGTGGAAATCCCCTCCTCTCTGGATAGTCGTCGCTCCGAAACTTGCGGGAAGACAGAGGGCCCCAAGGCCCAAAATGGCGGATGTTCGCGCCTTTTCTCTTGTAGTGGGCAGCGGCAGGAATCGGCAAAAACAGGTCCCCTGGTCTACCAGAGATAACCGGCTCGACTGAGATCCTGGGACCGGGCACTGTACAGGGAGTGGTGGAAGGAAAGCAAGTGTCCTACTGCGATCACCCTGCCAGAATCCCGGAGGCCTCTGGGTATACCGGGATAGGCTGTCTCTCAGGGGCAGCGGGTATCGGCTGCGTTGCGCTCCGGAGCGGATCCCCGGCCCTCCGGAGCGTGGATGTCTGGTGGTCACTGGCTGCAGGTGAGGGTTGTCGGTCTGTGGTATTTAGGTACTCCGGAGCGGAGCCCCGGCCCTCCGGAGTAGCAAAGCAACAGCAGCCACGGGAAAGAGTAGCTCACCTCCTCAGGGGTAGCGGCAGGATCAGGGAGGTTCTATAGTGAGGTCTGTAGGTGCTTTGATGTTTAGTGGGTGGCCCGGGGCAGAGCACTATCACTCCTTGGAAGGTTTGGGGTCAGACTGGTCTTTCTGCCGCTGCAGGCGGCCCCGCTCCCGGCACCACAGTTAGCCTTCTCTCAGGAGTCTATGGGGTAGATGTTGCAGGTATGGCA